>NW_022196205.1:0-262596 GCF_008641045.1 Pistacia vera
TGTTTCACTTCATTATATCTCACTTGTTCAGAAAGAAGAGAGGGGGAAAAACTGAGGAAAGAGAGAAAGGGAGTAATCAATCTCACTTGTTCTCACGATTCCTTGTATTCACTCATCTCAAAATCAGGGGATGTAGGCTTTGTCTATTATTTGGCCGTACTATTTTAAAAATCTCACCTCTCTATTATTATTGCATTGGTTAATATCGCTATACACTCCGATCTCGTCCGAACTACTCGAGCCTATCCTCATTGACTTCCCGAAGTCACGCACTGATCTTGCTCGGTTCCCCTACAGTCAACCAAGTATCTCTAGTTGATATGGATTGTTGCCTTGATATTCAGGTTGGTGCAGATTTTTGCATCAACAAAATGAATTGCAAATATGAAAATGTACTTTTAATTAGTTTTAGAAGTTGTGATCTTGTTAACGTATACGGATCGTTTTTATATGCTCTCCTTTTTAACTACAAACTCTTTGAACTTGAAAATCCATAACCAAATGTGTTGACTTCCTTAGAATAGGTTTGTAAAGTAAATGAATCTCTTGAATAGTTTTGAAGTACATTCCTCATACTCATTTTAGATAAGTGTTTTTGAATCCAAAAATTATACTCACCTTACCATTTGAAAATTATTGTTTATAAATGATTTTTGATAAACCTTCATTAAATCGACCGTTTCCTGTGAAACTAAATTTAAAGCTCTTTGGATTTTTATCAAGAATCTTCCTCACATGTATTCCCATAAAGTTATTCTAGTTTTCCAAATCAATTTTCCCCATGTAAGCTCGTTCGTGATATGCTCCATTTTTCAATATGTTGTGAAGACATAGTTTTATAGTCCCTTTGTATTCCATAACTATGGAAACTATTAATCATGGTTTTAAAACCCGGCCCAACCCAGTCGGTTCAACCAGTCAAACCAGGACTCGGGGCCTTTTTCGAACCGGGTTATCACTTTCATCTATTCACCCTAAACTCTAAAATTATGGTTGACAATTGGCGAGCATACGGCAACAATTATGTTGGGCCTTTTCGAGAGGGAGTGCTAATGAGTCCAAAGGTATGAAAGGAGTGATTTTTTATGAGTGAATCGACCAAAAAAGACAAAAATCGATCAACCAAAACAACGGGCTATTGTCAACAATTGGCGGAGCGAACGAGGGAGAGGTGAGATAGGTTTTGGTCTGAAGGCTAACGGGAGTGTTTTAGTGGTGATGGCGAGTGTTATCATCCCTAGAAACAGGCCCTGTTTGGCTTAGGTTGTCAACGCCAACGGTAGTGTTTGAGGTGTTTTTACATGATTTCAAACCTGTAGAGACTTATATGTAATTTTTAGAGGTGTTTTTGTTAGATTTCAAGCCTTTAGATATGTTGATGTCACTGGTTCAGTAATGTTACACTTACATCATTTTTTTACACCATTTTGTAAACATCATGATGTAGCATATGCTACAACCACAAAAATTTTATTATAATATTAAAAAATTTAAATAATTAAAAATTTGTGTAATTGTGACATATATCACATCATAATGTAATAAAAATTATGTAAAAGAATGATATAAGTATAACATTACTCGTCACTGATTTGACCCACTAATCAAACCGGTTCAACTGATCAACCCGGTATCTAACCACTTTGTCAGGTCTCATCCCGGACCGAGTTTTAAAACCTTACTACCAACAACAATAATAATAATGATGATGATGTTTGTTTTTTATGCAAAAGTCTTATGTCCAAGGGCGATATATCTTTAAGCTCTTTCCTCGAACTTTCGCACGTACTGTCTATAATCTTTATTCGTTGAACAGAATCCAAGTCCACTACAAATTAGTATCTCCTCTCTCTATCATCTCAACCTCTGGTCTCTTCAGTTCATAGTTGATACAAATGAATTCTATATCGGAACTTAGGCGGAGGCAGCACTCTGGAAACCCACACATCTTTCCCACAGAAAGATACTCTGACCAGCTGGTTGGAAGGAGAGGTGGACTTATCTCAGCCGCCGGGAAGTTAACTTCACCGTGGAAGAATGGTGTGACCCGGAAGTTAACAAAGCTATTGCTCAATGTTTATATAGAAAGAAGTTTGGGGCCTGTCCACGTGGTGACTTCGCCAGAGAATACAGTGAGTGATTTGATTAAGGCAGCCATTGATATTTACTTAAAGGAGAAGAGAAGGCCGCTGTTGAAGCACACCCATCCTCAGTTTTTCGCCCTTCATTACTCCCAGTTCTGTTTGGAGAGTAAGTTCTTTACTCTGTTTTGTGAACTTTTCCTGAAATCAAGTGTCTATAAACTGAGATTTATGGTGGTTCCAGGTTTAAAGGCAGATGAGAAGCTGAGTAATTTGGGGTCAAGAAATTTCTTTATGTGTTCAAAGCCTTATTCCAACTCTGTCAAATTATTTTGGTCGGAGCAAGCAAAAATGTCAATCAACTCATCATTTCCTTTGACAAAATTCATGGATTTCTTGCTGTAGCTAGAGTTTTAAGTTAGTGATCATCTTCAGACTCTTAATTTGTATATCCTGTATTGACTAAAACTCAATGTGAATTGCGATAAGGCGTAGTGCATGTAGGCTTTTAAATTATTTTTATAATTTTGAAATTAACACTTTAACCCGGTCCACACTTAATTTGATCAATTAGTTTGTTAGTAAATAATAACTATAGTAACTAACTAATAATGGGTTGACCGAGTGGTAAAAGTTTGGGGCAAGGGGTTTGCTTTTCCTGTGGTCTCAGATTTGAATCACAAGGACAGTTGTTAATACTATTGGCCATGGACTGTAGGGTTTACCTTATTTCGGAAGCCTTGTTTCAGGGTCGGAGAACTAGTCGAGACAATATCAAATCCAAAAATTTCTATTAGGGTGGGCAAAAATAAAAACTGATTGCATATAATATTCATATTTTGTTTTTTTAGTCGAAATTGTCACAAAAATAAAAAAAAATTTACATATTAATATTTTCTTTTTAAATTTCATGGCCCATCCTCAACATACTCTGGATCCACCCCTAAGTCGAGATGCACGTAAGTTGACCGTGGTTCTTCCAATTTTTTAACCACCACCTAAAACCCCAACAATAACTCTATCTTCAATAACTACGTAAACAAAACCCATTCCCTCACCACAAGCCAACTCCAAAATCACCATCAACCACCACAAAACTCATTGTCAACTAAATACGTATAATGACCCTAAAATCTATTACAAAACTCATATTCAATAATCACAAAACAAACCCATCTTCAACAACTCACCACCACAAGATTAGGTTGGTGGCAAAGGGAGGAGTTCGTGGTGGCCAAAGGAGGAGCTCATGGTGACCAAGTGAGCTCCTCTCATGGCAGGTCGAGGGAGAAAATGGAGTTAAAGTGGGGAAGAAGAAAGAAAGAAGAAAGGGGATAGAAAGAGAAGAGAAGAAGAGAAACAGGGAAAAAAAGAACAAGGACATTAGGATTAAAGGAATATAAAAATTGAAAAGACTATTGTAGGGGTGAGCGGTTTCGGGTACCCTATAATTTTTGGAGGAATCGGAACCTGAAATGCAGGTTCCAGTTCCTTACCTAGGTACCCTATAAAAAATAATTACCCCTATTAGTTTAAAAAATGACAAAAACACCTTAAAAGTTTACAAATGCACCCCGAACAAATTAAGAAAACCAGCATTTAGTAGTTTTTAACTTTTGATTACTCATTCATTTGTGTCCAATGTGACTCATAGATCCTCTATTGTCTAGGCAACACTTGAATTAAATTAAATATGTAATCATTTAATTAAGTAATGTACTAATCACTAATGCAGTAAATTACTAACGTTTGTAATGTAATATTATAATTAATTAAGTATCATACTATAAATCTATAATATAATGTTATAATTAATTAAATTTTTAATCGTTTAATTAAATAATATATAAAACTACTAATGTAGTAGATTACTAATGTTTATAATGTAATGTTATAAACTTATAATTAATTAATTAAGTAATCATTGAACTAGTAATTTATCTAAATCTTGTTTCATAAACAATATTTGAATCTGATTTCAGTTTTACAAAATATCCAGCCCGGAACTGGAGATATCCTCACTCGCAGATGCCATTACGTGTTGGATTAACGCTCACGATGCCTTGTGTCACGGGCTGAGAGTTTCATACCCAAAAAGCTAACCTATTACATGAAGGGACTCCCCTCATTTATAAGCCTAAGACCTCCCCAATACGCTTCCGATATGGGATTCGTTATATTCTCCCCCACGCAATCCTATGACGCCCTCGTCACAGGTGGGGCCCATGCCTACCCGTCTACCTCACTCTCGTGTGGACCCACAATCACATGTGGACGCCCCTGTATGGGCGCTTGACTGGACATCGAAAGACAGATCAGATCTGCTCTGATACCACTTGTCACGGGTTAGGAGTTTCACACCCACAAAACTAACCTATTAGGTGCAAATACTCCCCCTATTTATAAGTCCAAGACCTCCCCAATATGCTTCAGATGTGGAATTCGTTATACTTGTGAGAAATGACAGGCATCCTCCTTTTTCCACGTTTTTTTCTTTCCTTATTATGCCCATCATCGCTTAGCTCTTTCTCCATCATTAATCATTCTACAAATTGAAGTCATAATCTTGGGTTCTGATGTAGTCTTGGCATTTTTATCATAGTGCCGGTAAGGTTATTGAGGGAAGAAACTCTAGTGAAGATGTGTGTAGTAGCACCTGAATTATAATCAGATTATTCATTGCATAAAATTATAAACAATTTGTATGTAATTTTGAGTCAGCTATTCTTTGAGCTTAATGTGAAAATGATATGATGTATGACATATAATATTTTGCAACTAAATTGCATTGTTTTAAAACCCGACCATTAAGGGACCTGGTAAGGCCATCGGGTCTCGGGTTGACCAATCTGACCGGTTAAACCGGTGGTTTGATTGGTGATCCAAAAAGTTTAAAATCTTGTAAACACGCCCTTGAAAAATACAATTAGTCTCTCCAAGTTTGAAATCTAGCAAATACACCCTTACGAGCTATTTGGGTTTTGAATTTTCCATCCAAATTTCGGCTAATTCTGACAGCCAAAGTTCATTCCGACACTACCACCTAAACCATCGTCCTCCACTCTACAAAACCCCTCTAACTCGAAACTTGGTAGCCCCTCGTTTGCCTGTCATAACTTGTGTATACCGTCGTGATTGGGTTGATTTTTTCAGCCAAAATCCAGTTAAATCTAAACCACTAGCTTCCATTTTACAAAACCCCTCTAACCCCGACACTTAGTAGCCCCCCATTTGCCGACTGTGACACAGATATTAGGTTGAACTTTTTAGCCAAATTCCGGTTTATTCCAATGTCCAAAATTCAATTCGACACCATCTCTTGAACCATTGGTCTCCACTCTACAAAAGCCTTTTAACTCAGACATTTGATAGCCCCTCATTCACTAGCGATCAAATTAGGGATTTTATGAATAGTGAAAAATGGTAAACCAGATCGAAGAGGTTATTAGGTCTCGGTTGGATCGGCTCAACCGGCCGGTCTAATCAGAGTTTTAAAACAGTGCTAAATTGTCGGCTTCTTATAAAATGTTTCAAAGTACTTATCCAAATTTTATGATCGCTTTAACTATTCAGAGATCCAATGCTGTTTCACTACATTGGAAGGAGATTTGGATACTTAACCGCGTTTAACGGTGGAACCTTTTAAGACGCGGATCCAAACATGGAAAGCACACGGAATATCTTGCACGAGATCGTTTTCTTCGGTGTGAAGCAAAGGCAGGGCGTTAGATTAACGCTAACTGGTGATAGCCCGTGGCCTAAAATATTATCCATTTAGTACCTTATATTTTGCCTTATTACAACACACTATTAATCTTTTAAGGATGACATGAGATTATACTAATAGAAATACAATGAAAAACAGTTTACGTATAAGTTCAATTCTAACTTAATTATTAATTCAAATATCTTAAGTTTTGAATTATTAAATATATATACTCATATTTGAATTTATTTTAACATATAATTATGTTCGGAAATTCCTAATGAATGTAGAAAAGAAAATTGCAAATTTATTGAAGTTTGACCTATTTATTAGTAGATACAAATATTTCTAAAATAAAAAAAAAAATCATCTCTCATTAAAGAAAATAAAAAATAGGGTTAATCACAACCCCCTAAGGTTTTATTGATATTAATAAACCCGTTACTGTTATTTGAAGTTAACAAAACATGTTCCCTCTTAATGAGGTGACCCTTATAATTCTACTTACTCCAACGTTAATATTTTTAATTTTATTCAACATTTTGATTTAATATTTACTATTAATTAAAAATGTTAAAATTCATTTATATTTTTAATCTCTTTATGTTAAAATTTACGAGAAAATATTAACGGCTCAATAACAGTTGAGCTATTATCTAAACCTCAGAGGGTTTATGGATAGCATCTAAAATTCAGGGGTTGTTATTGGTTTAAAACACGGATGAGCAAACCACAATAAACCGGAAATAACCGGTGACAAAACCTTCTATAAATAACCCGCATGTCCATAACTGTTTCTGAAATGTTCTTCGGTCTAAAGCAAAAGCAAAAGCAAAGGCAAGATATTTTTATTTTGAAATTTTGGGAACAACATAGTACTTTGTTTTTCTCAAATTCAATCAATCATGGGTACCTCTCAAAGTCGCGAGGATTACATATCAGACTCTGATTATGAAGAAGAATCAGAATCAGGAGAATCATCTCAATACGACGACGCTCAAGAAACTAGCTCTTCTTCTTCATCTAGAGGTACGAAAGCAACCCTAAATTCTCTTGACGAAGTTGATTCCAGACTCAAATCGCTTAAACTGAAATACCCGACTCCCCTAAACCCTAATCTTAAAAACCCTGTTAAGCTTTATCTCCATATCGGTGGCAACACCCCTAAAGCCAAGTGGATCGTCTCTGATAAGCTTACTTCTTATAGTTTCATCAAGACCCTAAAAGTTGACGGCGGCAACGCCTCTGATGATGATGATGATGATGAGGGTGATGGTGGAGATGGGTTTTGGGTTTTGAAAGTTGGGTCCAAAGTTAGGGCTAAGGTTTCGACTGAAATTCAATTGAAAATGTTTGGAGATCAAAGGAGAGTTGATTTTGTTAACAAAGGTGTCTGGGCATTGAAGTTTTTTGGTGATTCGGAGTATAGGAAGTTTGTGACTGAGTTTCAAGACTGCTTGTTTGAGAATGTATATGGGCTTAAAGCCACCGAAGAGAACAAGATGAAAATTTATGGGAAGGAATTTCTTGGGTGGGTGATGCCTGAGGCTGCTGATGATTCGATGTGGGAGGATGCTGATGATGGTTCAGGGAAAACACCTGAATACGTGACACCTGTGAAGGGCAGTCGAGATACGTTGGAGGAGTTTGAGGAGTTAGCTAATGGAGGAGTGCAGAGTTTGACTTTAGGTGCATTGGATAACAGTTTCTTGGTTAACGATTTGGGTGTGCAGGTTTATAAAAATTTTAATCATGGAATTCATAACAAAGGTGTTAGTGTGAGATTTGATAGTGGAAGTTCTAGAACTGGTTCAAACTCGGCTACTAAGAAGGCTCTGTTAATGAGGGGGGAGACAAATATGATGTTAATGAGTCCATTGAAAGAAGGGAAACCTCATGCCTCAGCTATTAAACAACTTGATATAGAGACGGGGAAGATTGTGACTGAATGGAAGTTTGAGAAGGATGGGGCTGACATTACGATGAGAGATATTACTAATGATACAAAGAGTTCACAGTTGGATCCATCAGAGTCTACGTTTCTTGGGCTTGATGATAGTAGATTGTGTCAATGGGATATGAGAGACAGGGGCGGAATTGTGCGGGACATTGTGAAGGGTGATTCACCAGTGTTGCATTGGACTCAGGGGCATCAGTTTTCGAGGGGCACAAATTTTCAATGCTTTGCGAGTACGGGTGATGGATCAATTGTCGTTGGTTCACTTGATGGGAAGATAAGGTTGTACTCCAAAACATCGATGAGGCAGGCTAAGACTGCATTTCCAGGGCTTGGCTCGCCGATTACCCATGTGGATGTTACTTATGATGGGAAGTGGGTCTTGGGCACCACCGATACATATCTGATTCTTATTTGCACGCTGTATACGGATAAAGATGGAAGGACGAAAACTGGTTTTGGTGGGCGTATGGGAAACAAGATACCAGCTCCAAGATTGTTGAAGTTGACTCCTTTGGATTCACATCTGGCTGGGAATGATAATAAGTTTCATGGTGGACATTTCTCTTGGGTAAGTTTCTTCATTTCTTGGTTGCACTGTGCTTAATTGTTATATACTTAGTATTTTTGTTGTTGTGTCGTGTTTATTGTTATTTTAACTATACTTTTGGCATGCTTGGTAAATATTAGCTTCTATTAACGGTCTGCATCTCTTTTAAGGGTCTGGAATCAGAGCCTTCTGAGTGCCCCTTGTATTGCTGTTCAGTTTACTTAAACCTTCTAGATTTAAACAGAAGTAGCATCTATATAATATATTAAATAAATTGAATTATATGGTTGTTTTGTGTGCCTGTTCATTGTTATGGAATGATGCCTGACCATTCTAATATGAAAAATTTAATGCGGAAGTTCAATTCAGTTATAAACTTAAGAAGTATGGCTGTAATAATTAACTGACCAAATTGTTAATTGTTTTATATTGCCTGAATAGGAAAATACTAATATATTACTTGGTTACCTTTTCAAAGTTTGAAATGTATGTGTCCCTGGCATTTGGGGCAGCCAATACATTGTTATGTTTGTTGCATATTTATGAATTTCTGTTACTTTCTTTTGCTGAAATAATCCCTCTCTTTTCTATTAGTGCAATCCTGCATATCAGTAGGTTTCTTATTTTGTAGTGATTCTCATGGTTTGCTAATATAACAAACATTGTGATTATGTATCTAACGCTATGTCATTAAAATTTTGTTTGCTGAAACTCTCAGGTAACCATCAAATTGCTTCAATGTTGTATGGACACTTTAATGGATTTTTGTTGTCAACCATTCTTATATGATAACTGTTATCATCCTCATGCATGCTTCTTGTATAATTTGTTACCAGTTGAAGAACATTGAGAGTCTTGATCTGCTTATAGGTTGTCAATGGACTTTTTGTTTGGTTTTCTTCTGCGCTGTACTTGTTTTGTTTGTTGTCTCCATGATCCATGTCACAGTACACAACTGTAGGCTCTATACTTGTCTCACCATTATTGAATAATTTTGCCTTTCAGATCACTGAGAATGGTAAACAAGAACGCCACTTAGTTGCAACAGTGGGCAAATTCAGTGTGATATGGGATTTCCAGCAGGTGAAGAACAGTGCTCACGAATGCTACAGGAATCAGCAAGGTCTCAAGAGCTGTTATTGCTACAAGATTCTTTTGAAGGATGAATCAATCATAGAAAGTCGGTTCATGCATGACAAGTATGCTGTTACAGAGTCCCCAGAAGCACCGCTGGTGGTGGCAACACCTATGAAAGTTAGTTCTATAAGCCTTTCTGGCAAGGGCAAGCGATGACTTTGAGGAACCATTGTCATTATAACCGAGCATTTGTGTTTGTGTAGGAAGCAGGATTGCTTCTGCTGTTTCATTTGCTCCTACTTTATGAAGTATATTTAAATTTGTTCATCCTTCCTTAGAGTTGTTGGCTTTCTCTCTTCTGCTTGTATATTCCGTGAATTTTTTCATTCATCTTCTTGTAAACACAATTAAAACGCTTTTCTAGGTATATGAGTTTGGTTTGTTGCATTTTGAGCTTTATCGGAGATTCAGAGTGTTGTGAACCATTGCCAAAGTGAAAAAGTCTGATTGCTGTAACATTTGCCTCAGGATCAATACAGAGAGATTTCCAGTTTAAAATCATGATAATTAGCCCCATGAGATTTGTAAGTAATCATATTGTAACTGCATATTTCTCCCAAAACGGTAACAATAAGAATTGGCTTACAATTCAATCTCACGAATTCTCTCACAGTCTTGATGTGGTAGCTCACAATTGGTCAAGCGGAAAAATTCAACAAAAACCAATTGCGAACTGTCACACCAGGATTGTGAGAGAGTTTGAGAGATTAAGTTATAAATATAGTATTGTCTACAGGGTAATATTACACATACAAAATCAGGATCGTAATTTTGTCCTATCATAACAACATTCATTCTCAAAATGATAATAGTTACACGTACAAGGTTAGGAACTTAGGATCATAATTTTACGTTCGAACTCGTATGCTTCATCATCCTATAATTTAGAAGATGTTGTCCAATCAATTTTCACATAAACTAGAATAGAAAGTTAGAGTCCTAACTTTATATTTTGCACCTCTCCTCTTATGGTTGAATGATAAATCCTTTAACCACTAGGATTATCTATATTCAAGGGTTTTGTATTCGAGTACTAAGATAAGTACCTATCACAGTTATGCAATTAGCTTGGAAAGAAAGCATTAGATGAAAGGAAACCTGCTTTTGACGCGAAAGAAAGCCCAGCTAATGTAATGCAGCTAAAGCCCATTTGTTCAAGGGAATTTTTCAAAGAGAAAAGAACAGTGGCAACAAGAGAGACTCTTTCTAGTCCTACCCTTATTCCAAAAAGACTTGCACACGAGGGAATTTTTTTCATTCATCTTGTTGTAAACACGATTAAAACGCTTTACGGAGATTCAGAGTGTTGTGTTTCATTGCCAAAGTGAAAAGAATCTGATTGCTATAACATTTGCCTCAAGATCAGTAGAGAGAGATTTCCAGTTGAAAATCATGATAATTAGCCCCATGAGATTTGTAAGTAATCATATTGTAAAACTTCAGATGGTTAGAGCGAATTTGCTATAGTACAGATAGACGCACGGTCTCAGGTTTGATTCCCTATTTAAGCATTCAGGATTTAAATAGAAGGTTGTGGCAGTAGGCTACTATGCTAGTGTCCCTTTTTATAAAAATATATATATATATTGTAAAACTTCTTAAGTAATCATATTGTAACTTTATATTTCTTCGAAAAGTTAATGTTACACATACAAATTCAGGATCGTAATTTTGTCCTATCATAACAACATTTATTCCCAAAAAGATAATGTTACATGTACAAGGTTAGGATCATAATTTTGTGTTCCAACTCATATGCTTCATCATATCCCATAATTTAGAAGATGTCTTCCAATCAATTTTCACATAAACTAGAATAGAAAGTTAGGATCTTAACTTTATATTTTGCATCTCTCCTCTTGTGATCAGATGACAAACCTTTTAACCACTGGAGTTAACTATATTTAAGAGTCATGTGTTCGAGTATCAAGATAGGTACCTACCACATTTGTAGAATTACCTTGGAAGGAAAGTCGTCTTTTCACGTGAAAGAAAGCCCAGCTAAGGTAATGTAGCTAAGCCCATTCATTCAAGGGAACGGTTCAAAGAGAAAAGAATAGTGGCAACAAGAGAAGAGATTCTTTCTAGTCTTACCCTCGTTCCAAAAGACTTGCACATGAGTGAATTATTCTTCTTTATGTAGCGATAGAGGTGACTTCACTTTGAGGTGACTTCACTTTATGTTGATTTCTACCCCAAAGTCATTCGCTTCCTTAGTCTTAACCCCGTCATTCCTTCGTTTCCGCCTTTGTTTAGGCTTAGTTACGGCTAGTTTCGTTTGAATTCGAGTATCAAGATAGATACCTACCACATTTATATAATCTTTGTCCATTGAGTTTGTATGTGTTCGGATACCTCATATACCAAAAAAAAAAAAAATTATATTTTGCATTTTTATTCCAACAAAAGAATAATGCTAGATTTATAATCCAATCTCATAACATTATCTTATAATCCTCAACGTGGTAACTCGTCATTTGTTAGTTTTCGTAATAAGTCTCGTCTGTTTGTATAGGTCCTGTTACCTATTTGCGAGTTGACTAATGAAAAGTTATCCCATTGGAGGTTGTGTATGAAAGATTGTGAGATTTAGCTGTATAAAGAACATTTCTGCCAACAAAAACACCCACAGAGAATTGAGCAAATGGGATTCTGAATCGTAGAATGAGTTGTCTCCTTAAGATGGAGCACAGTACAACAGATACATAAGTATAGGACTATTGTAACAATGATTTCTCAGTAGAAGATAGTAGCTGGCAGACAGGCAGGCAGGCAGGCAGGCAGCCATCCAATACATAATCCTAAGTGGCTGTCATAAAATTTATGACTTGACACCAACAAACAAGAAATGTTGTTTACAAAATTCTTTTATTAAATGAAGTTGTGTGAGTGTGTTATTACCCCATGGTCCTCATCATGCAGTCAATATTTCAATAATGCTAGGGACACTGAATTTTTACACTAAAATTTTTTACTGGATGATGGACATTCAGTCAGACATGGACACATTGGACAGAAAATTTATCTTCCCAGAATAGACGGTCGTCCAACAATCACGGACAATCGTTCATCATAGATGGACGAGCGTCTACAAAAATATCAACGGACCCTGTCCATATTATATGAACGAGCGTCTATTTACTATAGATAGATGTCTATATAAGATGGACGTCCGTCCAAAAAATTTTAAAACCAAAATGAGTGACACCCGTCCATCTAATACGGACGGGTATCCATATACAATAGACGGTCGTCCATAGTAAATGGACTTTTGAAAGAGTTTGAAGGAGTCTATTTGGAATACTATCATTTTAATACTATCATGCATGCAACTATTAATTAATAATTCTTTAAAGTATTACTTTTGTTATCGGAATTTCCAAATTCCAAAATCAGTAATTTGGAGGAAGTTTCACATGAACTTTATGGGGCTTCACAAAGAGATTGGTAAACAACCCCAATGCCTACGAAAATTGAACTTTTGAAATAGTTTTTTTTATTAAACTCGAATAACAAAGGACGATCGTCCATTGCATATGGACTACCGTCCATTATATATGGACGCTCGTCCCTATTAGATGGATGGGCTTCAATCATTTTATTTTTAAAATTTTTTAAACGGGCGTCCATCTTATATGGACGTCTATTCATATAATATGAACGGAAGTCCATTAATATTTTTGTGGATGTTTATCCATTTGTGATAAACGGTCGTCTATAAAGTATGGACGATCGTTCGTGATTATTAAATGGTTGTTTATTCATAGGAGATGTATTTTCTGTCCAATATGTCTACGTTTGACTAGATGTCACGTCATTCGATAAAAAATTTTGATGTACAAGTTCGGTGTCCATAACATTATTGGTCAATATTTTGATGTCTTTGGTGCAACGTCATGTTCATGCATTCTTTTACTTTTTTCTTTTTATTATTACTTTTGAGGATTTTAATAATAAAATTATCTTATCATCTCAACTATTAACTGTTAACCACCACCATCACCACCAAGTTTCACGTTCCCTTTTTTAATTTTTAATTAGCTGTCACTTTTCAATCTTAATTATCTAATTATTTTACTTGGTTACACTTGTAATTGGATAAGGATTATGGATATCCCCTCGTGCTTTACTGTTTTTTGTTCTAGAAAAACTGTTCTCAAATATTTATTACCAAATTATCATATATGGTCAGACGGTAAGACTTTAGTCATATAGGTTGGCTATTTAGAAGTTTGTGTTATCTGACTCAGTAGGTTTGTAGGATGTTCAATTAACTCTTGGATTGGTTGAGATGAGTGCAAGCTGACTCAGACACCCCAATTATAAAAAAAAAGAAAAATCATATATTAACCACTAGTCTTGTGACCAGACGACAAGACTTTAACTATCTGGATGGATTCCAAAGATCTTATATTACTTGATTCATTGAGTTTGTAAGGTGTTAAATAGACCTCGAGATTAGTTGAGGTACGCACAAAATGACTCGAATACCCAGGTTATCAAGAAAAAAAAAAGTATCATATATTAAAAAAATGAAATTCTATTTTTTTTATTAAATAATCTCTTAAATATGATTTTACACATGATATATGTAGTGACAAACCCTAAGAATATCTTTAGTATCATCAAAAACTTTTACAAATACCCAAATGAGCAAAATCAAAGCAGAAATGGGAATTTGAAAGATTTTTCTTCTTTCGATTTCTAACTTTTCCAATTTTGGAATCCGACAGCTAAATCTAAGTATTAAGTATGAAATATGAATCATAGTTCGAGTACTTTCGTGATCTATTTCATGTATTTTGTACTCCAGATACTAGAATAAATGTTCAACATGGTAAAACCATCTCTATAGGATGACATACCCATTCTCTTTACTATCAATTGGATCCATTATAACAAGTCACACACTCATATTTCGGAAATACAAAAACAAAAAAATTGTGCGGTCGAACTACGAAGTTGAACTAAAATTAAAAAATATATATATATCAAAATGGGGTACCTAAGTGCTTTCTTATTCCATTCTAATCAACAAAAAAGCCTTACCTAGTACGAGAAAAGGCTTATAGTCACATGTGGGTTTTCTAGAGATGAGCTTAGTTGATGTCTTGATCTGATTAATAATTAACGTTAGTTTTGTTATTAAGAAATTAAGCACGTGTTAATTGCCACTAGCATTAATTATTAATCCCACGCGCTTCTTCTCTCGTTGAGGCATAAAGCCAAAAGTCCTCTTGTCTTTCTTGAACCCACTTCAAAAGCTCATACTCCTTCCGTTTCGAAATAAAAATCGTTTTAAGTTATTACACGTTTTTTAATAAACTAATTTTTTAATGTAAAAATTTTGTCTCTTTGCTCTTCCCTCTAAAAGTGCGTGGAAAATGGAACGAAGAAAAAACAATGATGATTGATGAAAAAATTGTGTTAAATGGCTCTTGAAAGAGAAAGAGAAAGAGAAAGAGAGAGCGAGAGAGAGAGAAGAGATGAGGGGTGAGGAAAAAAGAGAGAGGAGACAGGGGCATACTTCGAGAAAGAGAAAGAGGGTTACATTTGGTCAAACGACATTTATTTTGGAAAAAAATTATAAGGCTAAAACGACTTTTATTTCGAAACAGAGAGAGTATTATCTATCAGCCTTTCTGGCTAGGGCAAGCAATGACTGTGAAGAACCATCGTCATCATATAACTTCTCTTACAAACTTTCTCTCACAACTCTGACGTAGCAACTTGCAATTAGTCAGTTCACAACAGATCACACTAATTAATTACGAGTTGTCACATCAAGATTACGAGAGAAAGTTTATGAGAAAGAGTTGATGGTGTAGTATTACTTTTTTTTCTCTCGTTTGCTTGTATATTCTATGAATTTTTTTCATTCATCTTGTTGTAAACACGATTGAAATGCTTTCCTAGGTAAATGAGCTTGGTTTGTTGCATTTTAAGTTTTACGAAGATTTAGAGTGTTGTGAACCATTGCCAAAGTGAAAGAATCTTATTGCTGTAACATTTGCCTCAAGATCAATAAAGAGAGGTTTCCAGTTCAAAATCATGATATAATTAGTCCCATGAGATTTGTAAGAAGTAGCATGCAAATACTGTAGGCTAATATTATTAACACAACAAAAGCCAAATAGTTCTTATTGAAGGCATAGTTTAGTTTTGGCGTGAAATTTTATGTTGAGTCACAATAAAACTTCATAAGTAGTGTTCTAATAACCAATCCAGGGTAAAACCCGACAAAGTTGTCGGGTTTCAGGTTGACCGGTTTAACCAATTTGATTGGCTGGTCAAACCAGGTGATAAAAAGTTTAAAATTTAGCAAATATATCCCTAAAAATTACAGTTAAGTGCTTAAATGTTTGAAATTTAACAAATACACACCAAATACAAATCGGCGATCGATTGGTTAGCAGTGACAACACACCAAATGCAATCCTAATCATTCTTGAGCCCATTCCCCAGAAAATCTATCCAAGATCTAGCCAAAATCAGTTCGATTTTGGCCAGATATCATTGACGTCGGCGTCAACATTCCAGGCCAGATCTCACCACCACCGGTGTCAACATTCCAAGCCATCACCACGAGAATAACTCCCCTCAGCCTGTTAACCAAAACCCATCTCACCCCACCCCTGTTCGCCTTGCTAATCACCAGTTGTTGCCGTCGTCGATATTTTGGATTTCCGGTCGATTCACTCACCAAAAATCACCTATGTCACCACCATTGCACTCACCGACACTTCCTCTTCAAAAGACCCAACATCCCAACCTTCAATTGTTCATTGATCATCATCCAAATTTCTAGGTTTTTCGGTGAATAGGAAAATGGGTAACCCAACCCGTTGAAAGCTCCAAGTACCTGTTGAACCGGTTCAACAGATCGGGCCGAGCCGGATTTTAAAATACTATTCATAAGTAATCATATTGTAACTGCATATTTCTCCCAAAAGGGTAATGTTATACATGTATAAGGTTAGGATCATACTTTTGTGTTCCGACACATCTGCTTCATCATCCTATAATTTAGAAGATGCCATCAAATCATTTTTCACATAAATTAGAATAAAAAATTTAAGTTGGGATCCCAACTTTATATTTTTGTATTATTATTTCAACAAAACCATATAAATAATTTGATACATATAATCATCTTCCACCCACAAAGAAATGAGCAAATGGGGTTCTCAATTGTGGAATGCATTGACTCCTGAAAGTGGAGCACAATACAAACATGGGAAATATTATGCTGACAAGTCATTCTCAGTAACTAACTCTCACAGTTATGACGTAATAACTTACAATTGATCAGTTTATAATGAATCTCACCTATCCAATAATGGGTTTTGTTTAATCAATTATGAACTGTTATATCGTTAGTAAGAGAAAGTTAACGAAAATGATATTTTATTGTATAAACATATACATAGGTAAATGACTTATCTAACAGTGATTTTTCAGTAGGAGATAGAAGCTGTCGGCCGACCAATACAGAATCCCAAGTGGGTGTCATAAAATTTTATGATTTGACACCAACACAAGCAAGAAGTCTTGCGTACAAAATTCTTTATATATTAAATGAAGAAGTGTATGTGTGTGTGTGTGTGTTATTACCTCATCATGCAGTTAATATTTTGATGTCATGGTGCGACGTCTTTCTTTTTCAATAATAAATTTATCTTCTTAACTATCAACCGTTAACCCCACTACCACGACGTTTCACGTTCCCCTTTTTTTTTTTTTTTTTTTTTGTTTTTTAATAATTAAATGTCACTTTTCATCTTAATTATCTAATTATTTTACTTGGTCACGACTTGTAATGTAGAAGGATTATGGATATGCCCTATGCTTTATTGTTTTCTGACTCTAAT
Organism: Pistacia vera; assembly: GCF_008641045.1. NCBI lineage: Eukaryota > Viridiplantae > Streptophyta > Magnoliopsida > Sapindales > Anacardiaceae > Pistacia > Pistacia vera. Next base: position 17,303 of record NW_022196205.1, read on the forward strand.
CAACTACTCATATATTTATTACCAAATTATCGTATATTAACCACTATCTGGCGACCAGATGGTAAAATTTAGTCATCTGGATAGATTATCCAATGTGTCGTGTGTTACCTGATTTATTAAATTTATAAATATTTAATGTCTTAAAATTGGTTGAAGTACGCACAAATTAATCTAAACATATCTCAGTTATAAAAAACAATTACCATATATTTAAAAAAATGAAATTCATTTTTTTTTTTATTAAGTATAATTTTACATGTGATATATACAGTGACGCCTTAAGTATTACTTTAGTATCATCAAAATTTTTTACAGAATCTTAAATTAGTTGAAGTACGCACAAATTAATCTAAACATCTCAATTATAAAAAACAATTACCATATATTTAAAAAAATGAAATTCTATTTTTTTTTTATTAGTATGATTTTACATGTGATATATACATGACAGCCTTAAGTATTATCTTTAGTATCATCAATTTTTTTTACAAATACCCAAATGAGCAAAATGAAAGCAGAAATGGAATTTGAAAAATTATTCTTCATTCAATTTCTAATTTTGGAATCTGACGTGAGGCCTGAATATAGTATGAATCATAGTTCGAATACTTCGTGATCTATTATTTCATGTATTTTGTGCTCTACATATTAGAATAAATATCCGACAAGGTAAAACCATTTCTATTAAGGGTTCGTTTCCGGATACTCTGTATATTTTGAAGAAACTGGAACTGACGGTCCTGGTTCCTAGGTACCCAGAACCGGAACCTGTAGCATGATTTTAATTCCGGTTCTAGGTACCCTGTAAAATTATATGACCTCCCAAAGTTTTTAAATAGCAAAAAAAAACCCTTAAAAGCTTACAAATACCCCCCCCCCCCCCCCCCCCCCCCCTTAGAACTTGTTAACAAAAATAAAATTATAAATTATAAATTGAAAATTACAAACTTCATTACTTTATAGAGATAGATTCTCAAAAGTCAAGCCAAATTATTTTAAATATTATGAAATATAAATATAAATGTATTCACGTTACTTTTTCTACAAAAGTTTTTATTAACCCCCTATTCTTTAATTTTATTTTATATTAGTCTCGGTTTTCGGTTCCTAACCATAAGAACTAGAATCGGAACCGCATAGTAACGGTTCCAAAAATTTAGAACCGAAACCTACCCGTTAACGGTCGGTTTCGAGTCGGAATCATAACCAAACCCCGAATATCTACCGGTTTCAGTTCCAATAGGTTCTTTTAAACACTCCTAATCTTTATCAAGACAACAGGCCCATTCTCTGTGCTATCAATATGATCAATTATAACAAGTCACATTGCATCAGTCGAACTAAAAAAAAAAAAAAGGCTAAAATCAAAATGGGGACCTAAAATACTTCCTTATTCCATTCTAATCAACAACAAAAAGCCTTATCCACTACTAGAAAAATCTTATAGTCACGTGTGGGTTTTACGGATGAGATTGGTGGATGTCTTGATTTAATCAATAATTAAAGTTAGTTTTGTATTAAGCATGTGTGTGTGTGTGTGTAATTACCTCCGCATGAAGTCAATATTTTGATGTCATGGTGCAACGTCATGTTTCATGCATTCGTTTACTATTTCTTTTTTAATAATAAATTTATCTTCTTAATGACGTTTCACGTTCCCCTTTTTTTTAATAATTAAATGTCACTTTTCAATCTTAATTATCTAATTATTTTACTTGGTCACGACTTGTAATTGTATAAGGATTATGGATATGCCCTAGTGCTTTATTGTTTTCTGACTCTAGATCAACTATCTCATATATTTATTACCAAATTATCGTATATTAACCACTAGTCTTGCGACCAGATGGTAAAATTTTAGTCATCTGGATAGATTATCCAATGGTCTTGTGTTACCTGATTTATTAAATTTATAAAGTATTTAATGAATCTTAAAATTGGTTGAAGTACGCACAAATTAATCTAAACATCTCAGTTATAAAAAACAATTACCATATATTTAAAAAAATGAAATTCTATTTTTTTTTTTATTAAGTATAATTTTACATGTGATATATACAGTGACAGCCTTAAGTATTATCTTTAGTATCATCAAAATTTTTTACAGAATCTTAAAATTAGTTGAAGTACGCACAAATTAATCTAAACATCTCAATTATAAAAAACAATTACCATATATTTAAAAAAATGAAATTCTATTTTTTTTTTATTAAGTATGATTTTACATGTGATATATACAGTGACAGCCTTAAGTATTATCTTTAGTATCATCAATTTTTTTTACAAATACCCAAATGAGCAAAATGAAAGCAGAAATGGGAATTTGAAAGATTATTCTTCATTCAATTTCTAACTTTGGAATCTGGACGTGAGGCCTGAATATTAAGTATGAATCATAGTTCGAATACTTCGTGATCTATTATTTCATGTATTTTGTGCTCTACATATTAGAATAAATATCCGACAAGGTAAAACCATTTCTATTAAGGGTGTTCGGTTCCGGATACTCTGTATATTTTGAAGAAACTGGAACTGACGGTCCTGGTTCCTAGGTACCCAGAACCGGAACCTGTAGCAATGATTTTAATTCCGGTTCTAGGTACCCTGTAAAATTATATGACCTCCCAAAAGTTTTTAAATAGCAAAAAAAAACCCTTAAAAGCTTACAAATACCCCCCCCCACCCCCCCCCCCCACACCCCCCCCCCCCCCCCCAACCCCCCCCCCCCCCCCCCCCCCCCCCCCCCCCTTAGAAACTTGTTAACAAAAATAAAATTATAAATTAAAATTGAAAATACAAACTTCATTACTTTATAGAGATAGATTCTCAAAAGTCAAGCCAAATTATTTTAAATATATGAAATATAAATAAATGTATTCACGTTACTTTTTCTACAAAATTTTTATAACCCCCTTTCTTTAATTTTATTTTATTAGTCTCGGTTTTCGGTTCCTAACATAAGAACTAGAATCGGAACGCATAGTAACGGTTCCAAAAATTTAGAACCGAAAACTACCCGTTAACGGTCGGTTTCGAGTCGGAATCATAACCAAACCCCGAATATCTACGGTTTCAGTTCCAATAGGTTCTTTTAAACATCCTAATCTTTATCAAGACAACAGGCCCATTCTCTGTGTATCAAATGATCAATTATAACAAGTCACATTGCATCAGTCGAACTAAAAAAAAAAAAAGGCTAAAATCAAAATGGGGACACTAAAATACTTCCTTATTCCATTCTAATCAACAAAAAGCCTTATCCACTACTAGAAAAATCTATGTCACGTGTGGGTTTTACGGATGAGATTGGTGGATGTCTGATTTAATCAATAATTAAAGTTAGTTTGTATTAAGCATGTGTGTGTGTGTGTGTAATTACCTCCGCATGAAGGCAATATTTTGATGTCATGGTGCAACGTCATGTTTCATGCATTCGTTTACTATTTTTTTTAATAATAAATTATCTTTAATGACGTTTCACGTTCCCCTTTTTTTAATAATTAAATGTCACTTTTCATCTTAATTATCTATTATTTACTTGTACGCTTGTAATTGTACAAGGATTATGGACATGCCCTAGTGCTTATTGTTTTCTTGCTCTAGATAACTATTCTAATATTATTGCCAAATTATCATATATTAACCACTAATCTTACGGTCAGATAGTAAAATTTTAGTCATCTTGATGGATTAATCAGAGTCTTATGTTACCTGATTCACTAGCTTTGCAAGGTATTCAATGAATTCTGAGATTAGTTAAAGTAACATAATTAGTCTAAACATCTCGGTTATAAAGAAACAATTACCATATATTAAAAAAATGAAATTCTATTTTTTATTAAAACATGATTTCATGGATAATACAGTAACAGCCTTAAGAATTATCTTTAGTATCATCAAAAAAATTTACAAATACCAAATGAAAGCAGAAATGGAATTGAATGATCATTCTTCATTCAATTTCTAACTTTGGAATTGGCGGCGAGCAGTGGCGGATCTAGAATTTCCCTCAATGGGGGCAAAATATAAACAAAAAAAAAAAAAAAATTAAAACCAATCTAACTACGCTTTTTTTTTTTCATTACAATGAGCTTCAATGAAAAGTTATAAAATACAAATAATATCGTAAAAAAAAAAAAAACATTTTTTGTAAAATAGAACAATTTTTTACAATTGTCCTTGACTAGTTTTCCTATTCTAAAAGCGTGGATAATCATTCATTGTCAATTGTATCAAATACATCTTTCAATATAGATGACCAAGCAATCATCATCCATTGATCTCTCATTCGATTGCATAACGATTTCACCAGATTCATTGTAGAAAAAACTCTTTCAAAGTCGCAGCGCAACTGATAAAACAATGCAACTTCACAAGCTTAAACACTAAGTATGCAAAATTTTTTTTAAACCGAACTAAATTCTTAATCAAATCAACATTTCTTGTAACTCATCAAATTTATTACAAGAATGTATGTCAATAACATAAATCTCAATCTGGTTCTCAAGTACTATCAACTCAAATGTAGAAAAATCAAATGGATAAAACTGACCAAACCTATTCCTTTTCCTTTACTTCTTCTCCTTCTTTATGGGGTTTTCTCCATTTTTCTTCATTTTGACAAACAACCCAATTATATATAAAACAACTTTTTCAATTATGAAATTGCTCTAAGATTCTCTTTTCTCACCAGACCTCGCCACATTAGCTTTCTGATGTAAAAATACCCGATTTCTCCCTCAGTAAATGCAAATCCAACAGTTCTTATTCCTTTCATTTTCACCCCTAATAAAACTTTTAAAACTAATAGATCTCTTGCATAAAAATAAAAATCACAAAAAATATGAAATATATTACTAGGATAAAATAGGGTTTTACAAAAATAAATTCAAACAACCTAGGGCTGTTCTCAAAACTCATAATTCTATAAGTGAAAATTTAAATAAATATAAGATGTGGACTTTTTCAAAGTTGAGTGGGGATCTAGTCCACACAAGTCATTATTGGATCCGCCATTGACCGCCAGGCCTGAATATTAAGGAGAATCATAATTCAAATACTTCGTAATCTATGATTTTAGTATTCGTGCTCCAGATATTATAATAAATATCCGAAAAAGATAAAACCATCTCTATCAAGACAACAAACCCATTCTCTGTACTATCAATAGGATCAATTATAACAAATCACATTACGTCCGTCGAACTTAAGGAAAAAAAAAAAAAAAAAAAGCTAAAATAAAATGGGGGACCTAAATGCTTCCTATTCCATTCTAATCAACAAAAAGCTGCCTTGTCCAGACTAGAAAAATCTTACAGTCACGTGTGGGTTTTACGGATGAGATTGGTGGATGTCTTGACTTAATCAAAAAATTAAAGTGTTTTTGTATTAAGCATGTGTTAATTGCCACTTGTTTAATATTATTCAATTTATAGCCCCACGCGCTTCTCTCGTTGACGAATAAAGCCAAAAGTCCTCTTGTCTCTCTTGATCCTACTTCAAAAGCTTATAAGATTATTCTAATTATTAATTAAAATTATAACATATTAAAATTTTATAATAATATCAATAAATAAATCATTATATGCGTTGACATTATAATTTTATTTTTAAAAAATATAAAATTACAATTAATTATGATTTATATTAAAAAATTATAATGATTTAAACTTTAATTGATTTGCTTTGCCCAATTGTTTTTTACTTTATTTGATTTTTGTTACACACATGAGAAAGAGTTGAATTGAAGCACATGTTAAATTTGAAGAAATATTTAATTATTACAACACTACTTTAAGAAAGGTCAATGTTGTAATGCAAGCTCTAGATTTAGGGGTGATGTAACACGTGTCATTCTAAAATAAAATCATCTAATTCATCATGTACTTTGGAATAGTCTTACTCGGTCCAGTGTCTGTGTGACCTTTTTATGATCCTCTGCAGGTCCCACATCGGTAAGGAACTTTCTCAGCACGCCAACACAGTCACCATCTCGTCATCTTAATTAATTAATAATTAATAATTGAGATATTTTTCATGCTTCTAAAACTCGCAAGAATTTTACAAATTAATCAACATTCTTTCTTCAAAATCAAGAAAGAATGAGATTATGAGAAAAAAAAAAAAAAAAAAAAAAATTATTATTGGGACAAAATGATTAATCTCCACTAATTAATTTGTAGCAGAATCTGAGGAATCCCCGCCAAATCCAATGGTCATCATCACTGTTGAATTTCGTTCTCCAAGTCCCAGAACTCACTTTCCTCCCAAACCAAATCCGAGTTCATTTCTGTTGCAGAGCGTCATTGTGGCAACATTTTCAATGCTTCCTCGCCACACTGTTGTGTTGTGTTGTTGTTGTTGCTGCTGCGGTGGCTGTGGTTGTGGTGGTGGTGGTGGTGATGGTGATGGTGTGATTTGTCATACTGACTCGTTGACGCTTCGGCGGTTACAGGGTATTATCTGGAAATGGGAAATTGAGCTTAGCTCTGGGCCCGCGAAAATCAATGGCCGCCTTGTCGTAGGCACGCGCTGCCTCTTCCGCGGTGTTGAATGTTCCAAGACCAGACACGCACAGCCCTTTCGGGTCTCGAACTCCGCCGCCCATTTTCCCCACGGCCTCTGTCTCACTCTCTGTAATTCTTCTTCGCCCGTTTCTTGTTCGTCCCTTCTATTCTGTTGTTGTTAGTGTTATGGTTGTTATTATTTTGATTTTCTCTGGGTGATTTGGCGGGAAAAAGTTGCATCCTAAACCGGTTGAATCTTGCACACTTGACACGTATCCAAATCAGAGGACACCGGCAGTAATCCGTAACCAAAACCGTTATCATTGCAGCAGCGGCGGAGGAGGAGGTGGAGGCAGTGGCAGTCCAGTCTTGAAAACGAAACAAATTGGGAAAGCACGGGTTTGTGTTTCGACCACGACGTTTCGCAGAGCGGAGACCAGACGGAGAATTCTGTTCTCTAGTGATACCCTGAGGAACATGGCTGGGTGACAGTGGTTGTGGCGGCGGCGGCGGTGGCAAATTTCTGTCGCTTCGAGTACTTCTGCATAATTTTTGTTTTTCTTTTGTTGAGTTGAATTTTAAAAACAGAGTTCGAATTGAGAATTGAAAGACTGGAGTGAGTGGGCGCGTTTATATAGAGTAGCGGTGTTGACGTGGCAAAAAGCTGTACGCCGTTTTATACACGGGTTTGAAGGACATTCTGGAGGGACGGGGAGGGTGTTGTCAGAGTGGGGCAATGTTGTCAGTAATGACAGATAAGAGGGGGCCTCAAGGGTTACATGGCAGGTGACGTCATGATAGGGAGACACGCGGGATTTTGGACGGTTGCTAGAAATAGAAAAGGCTTCAGGGGTGGGGTATCAGTATAGAGAAGCGTCAATTATCCTATAAGGTCAGGGTATATGTGTCATATCAAGTCGGTCAAGTGACATTTTTTAGTGACTCTTACGAAATAGAGGTCATCTGGTCACGTGATCTTCACCAAGCCAAACAATCACTGTTTCTATCATAAGATAAAATTTTATTTGCTTTAATAAATGATTTAAATTATTTTTCATGCTGTGATTATATCCAAAAAAAAGTTATTCATTGTACTATTTACGATCCCAACTTTATAGTGTTAGCGTTATTCTTTTCAAATACTCTTATCGTGTACGTCCTAAGTTCCAATCCTCAATACTACTAATAAGGGATGACAGTTAGATAAATTCTCTCAGTAGGGATCCTTATTAGCAACTCAGGTGAATTGAACTCAGGACTCTTGAGTAATACTCCCAAGAATTCTAGTTGACCGTTGACCAACCAGTATTTGGTTTTTGTTACTTACTTACCTTGCCATTAACTTAGGATCTCAGAGGACTAATTAAGGTGCCCAAAAACCCCATGGTACCAAACAATATATATATAATATATATATGGGTGGATCCAACCGTAGTTTGACCCACCCTCAATTTTTTTTTTAAATACTATAATATTAATTTCTAAATTTGGCCACCATAATAAAAACATTATAGACAAAAATATTAATGTAAATTAGTTTTTATTTTGACCCATTCTTACATAAATTCTAAATCGATACTATATATATATATATATATATATATATAATCTAAAATAAATAAATTATGTAAGGAAAATTATATTCAAATAACTGAATATAGAAATACACAATTTTTTTTTTTTTGGTGATTGAGGATGTTTGGGTCAATGTAAGTGTACCTCGATTAATCTCTTAAGACTTTAAAATTAATAATTGGGTAAATTTTATAATGATCATCTCTATTTAGAAAAATTAAACTTAAAAACTTATTGAATTATATAGTCAATAAGTCTCTATCACCCGTCCGATGTTGAGAATGAGAATTGAAGGAGGGCTAAGATGTGACAGTGGGCTATAAAAAAATACGCGGCCGTTTGAACGGGTTGACTGTTGAGTGAGTGATTCAGAGCTTCAAGGGCTGGCGGGGGGCCTACGTACGTATTTCCGCTTTATGTATGGAAGAGGAAAGGTGACAGCTGGATAAAAGCAGGGACACGTGGGAATGTGAAAGGCATAGACTAAGCGATTAAATTTATCTGACTAAAACGTGGACTGTTTCAAAATTGTCATATACAGCAGAAAGAAAACGTCTACCTACAACAGAAACCAGATGGTCAACAGAAAAGAATAAACAATTAATTGAGGAGGGCCAGAACCATTTTACGAATCATAATACGGAAGCTGCCAAGTGTCCAGAATCAATACTGTCTGTGTTATAGTACATGTACAGCTCATGCTTGCTCATAGTTTCATTTCCGGGCATGTAAAATGTTAAAAAGGTTCAAATGAACAGTAATTCAAACATGTGCAACAAGTACAATACGATACTCTAAGTTAAATTAAAATATGTTACCGTTATAATTCAATCTCTAAACCTTCCCTTATAATCTTAACGTAATAGTAAAGTTTGATTAAACATGATTTTGATCAGTCGGCCACTCTCTCTTTCCTTAGAGACGAACAGTCGTTTCTTAAGAATAAACGATTGTTCATTCATAAAGAATGGTTGTTTATTCATAAGGAACAATTATTCTTTATAAATGAACGGTTGTTCTTTCATAAGCAACAATCATTGTTCATTAATAAGGAATGACTATTCGTCTTTAAGAAACGATTGTTCGTGCTTAGTCAAAGCCATTTACTGCCTTGGGTGTGGTGGCAACTGAAGTGACAGTTGCCAACTGAACTATCACGTTGCGGGTAAGGTTGTGAGATTGAGTATTCGGCCTAATTTAATGAAGTCGTATCAATTTATATCAATATTTTTAATGAATCGTATTATAGGATACATATCAACGTATCGAAAGGTTTAAGATATACCATTTGATACGTATCGTTAGCGATCAGTATCGAATTGTATCGTAGGATATGTATCACATAACGTAGGATGCTAATAACCATGATTTCCACTTTTCTCTTCCCTCTCAAAAGAAAAAATAAGTTAAATTAAGGAAAAATCAAATAAAAAATAAGTTAAAGGGAAAACCGGTTTAAAACCAATTAATCAGTTTTTACTAATCGATTTTCCCCTTAACTAGTTCGATTTCTGTTTAGGAAAATTCTTGAACCGAAAAATCAGTTCGGTTTGGTTCAAAAAATTGGTTAACCGGTTATGAATACCCCTAGCTTGTAAGGTGTTCAATAAACACCAGAAATTAGTTGAGGTGCACACAAACTAGCTCGAACTCCCTGATTATCAAAAGATAATAATAATAATAACATGCTATCAATATAGAAAGTAAGTATATCTTCAATTTTATTTTATTTTTGGGTTTTTAGGAGTATTGTTAATTACTATTAAAAAAAAAAAAAAAAAAAAAAAAAAATCCTCATCAATTCCCTGGCGTCTTTATGGAGGAAAAAAGAGATTTTTTTTTTTTTTTTCCTTTTAAATAGAAATATATATACTTAAAGCAATTGAAAACAGAAAACTTAAAGCAAACAAACTGAAATGGATTTAAACAACCAAACCAATATGCTTGAAGCATTTTGAATGGGAACATCATCTGCATACCTGAGTTCATCTTTTTTATTCAACATGTCTTTCTTCTTTTTCTGATTCACCGATATCATACTCAGGCTCTATATGTGATTCTCCATTTTCATTCAAACAATCACCAAAAAACTCACTGAGTTCATCCACGTTTGATTTCCCATTCTGGACATAATTCAACAACCTATCTTGTAGCTCTACAGAGATGATATCCTTTTTCCTCAAGTAACTTCATGAATTTCTCTGCTCCCTCTACATCTCCTTCATCTTTAAAGTATTTCAGGCAGGCAGCAAAAATTTCCTTCCTGGGCTTCCACCCAGTTCGCCAAACCACTAATGCTTCTTTCATCGCTTCCACTGCTTTTTGAGTTTGACTATTCTGAACATAACCGATTGCCATATGCAGCCAAGTTGTCTGATTTAATCCATAAGTTTCTGTATTATTTATGATCCCAACTTTTTATGTTTAGTATTATTCTTTTCAAAATACTCCTAATGTGTATTGTCTTGAGTTTGAATCCCCACGACTATTAGTATTATTCTTTTCAAAATAATGGAGGCTTACCTTGCCATTAACTTCAAGACCCAAAAGACTAATTGAGATGCACGCAAGCTGGCTCAAACACCCTCAGATACCAATATATATATTATGTTAAAATAACTGAATATAGGAAAAAAGTTTCTTAAAGGGTCCATTTGTTTTATTATTTTGGATAAAATTTTGAGAATGATATTGAATAGGGGAGTATTACGAGGTAAAATTTAAAAACTTACAAAAAATCCACTAGGTTTGCTAATTTAACTAAACACCCCAATATATAATTTTTTTGTAAAATGACAAAAAAAAACACCCCCACCCACCCACAGTGCTAGATTCCGGCCACCACGACCAGAATCTGGCCGAAAAATAGTGTTACGACGCAGATCGGTCGGATCTGGCGAGTAGGGCGTCGATATGGCCTTTTTCGACCGGATCCACCACGGATTTGGCCAGAAAAGGCCAGATCTGGCTGTCAACGCCCAGAAAAGTCTAGATCTGGCCGTCAGCGACGACCAAAGATTTGGTGGTCGCTGACGGCCATATAGATGAATTACCAGCCAGTCCCGGTCGTTTGTAGGCCGTTGTGACAGATTCCGGCTACCACCGACGGTGGTTTCCAGAATCTGGCAAATATGGGTGGGTGAGAGTATTTTTGTTAATTTTTAAACTTTTTTGGAGGGTATTATGAAATTAATAAACTTAAGGGGTCTAAAAGTAATTAAAAAATATACTAATATTTCTCAAATAACAAAACAAATTATATTTTGGGAATAGGATTGAGAATATGGATAGAAATAATATGTCAAACGGAGCCTTCTTTTTTTGGTGATCAAGGATATTTGAGCTAATTTATATATATCTCGACTAATTTTTTAAAATCCTAAAGTTAACAATTGGATAAATCTTTTTTTTGGTGATAAAAAATGTCTAGATTAATTTATGTATATTTTGATTAATTTTTTAAGATCCTAAAATTAACAACTGAGTAAACTTTACAGTAATCACCTCTGATAAAAATAGAAGAAAATTGAAACCCACAAGTGATTAAATAATATACTGAAGGTCCCCATCACCCCACCTGGTATAGAGAAGGAGAATTTTATGAGGATTAAGATGTGACAGTAAGGAATATAAAAATACGCGGCCGTTTGAATGGGTTGAGTGAGTGATTCAGAGCTTAAAGGGCTGGGTTAAGGAAAGGTGACAGCTGGATAAAAGGAGGGACACGTGGAAATTTGAAAGGCATAGACTAAGCGATTAAATTTAACGGATTAAAACGTGGACTGTTTCAAAATTGTCAAATACAACAGAAAGAAAACGTCTATCTACAACAGAAAGCAGTTGGTCAACAGAAAAGAATAAAGAAATAATTGAGGGGGGCCAGAGTGATTTTATAAACTATAATACGGAAGCTTCAGTTGACTCTGAATAATTGGAGATTCCCATTTGGCTTTGGGTTTTCACAATTCAAGCCGCCAATTGTGGAACAAGTACAATACAATACTCTAAATTAAATTAAAAAATATTACGGATATAACTCAATCACATAATCTTCTCTTACAACCCTAACGAAACAATAAAGTTTGACTAAACATGATTTTGACCGCTCGACCATTCTCCCTTTCCTTAGAGACGAACGGTAGTTCTCTAAGAACAAACGACCTTTCATTCATAAATAAGAGTTATTCCTTCATAAGGAACAATCATTTTTATTGAAAGAACAGTCGTTCGTCTCTAAGAAATGATTATTGTTAGGAGTATTGTTAATTAGTAAAAAAAAAAAAAACCTCATTTATTCCATGCTGTTTGTATGGAGCAAGAAAAGAGGGTTTATTATTATTATTTAATAAATAGAAATATATATACTTATTATAAGTGTTTTAAAACCCAACCCGACCCAACTGGTTAAACTAGGATCTGGGACCTTCATCGGTTTAAGTTAACAATTTCCTTATTAACTTAAAACCCTAGAATTTGGGATGATGATCGAAGAACAATTCAAGGCTGGGATGTTGGAGCTTTTGAAGAGGAAGTACCGGTGAGTGAATGGTGGTAACATAATTGGTTTTTGGTGAGTTGATCGACCATAAATATAATAAAACTGGCAACAGCAATAGCCAGCTTTTGCCAATGATTGACGAGGTAAATGAGGATGGTGTGAGATGGGTTTTGGTCGAGAGGCTAAAGGGAGTATTTTCATACATAAAGCAGGGACACGTGGGAATGTGAAAGGCATAGACTAAGCTATTAAAACGTTGACTGTTTCAAAATTGTCAAATACAACAGAAAGAAAACGTCTATCTACAACAGAAAGCAGATGGTCAACAGAAAAGAATAAAGAAATAATTGAGGGGGGCCAGAGTGATTTTATAAACTATAATACGGAAGCTTCAGTTGACTCTGAATAATTGGAGATTCCCATTTGGATTTGGGTTTCTGACAATTCAAGCTGCCAAGTGTCCAGAATCAATGTTGTCTGTGTTATAGGACATGTACAGCTAATGCTTGCTCATAGTTTCATTTCCCGGCATGTAAAATGTTAAAAAGGTTCAAATGAACAGTAATTCAATCATGTGCAACAAGTACAATACAATACTCTAAATTATATTAAAAAATATTACGATTATAACTCAATATTATATAACCTTCTCTTATAACCTTAACGAAACGGTAAAGTTTGATTAAACATGACTTTGATCACTTGGCCACTCTCTCTTTCCTTAGAGACGAACGATCATTCCTTAAGAATAAACGATTGTTCATTCATAAGAAACAATCATTATTTATGAAGAAACATGAACAGTCGTTCGTCTCTAAGAAACGATTGTTCATGTTTAGTTAAAGTCATTTAGTGTCTTGGGTGTGGTGACAGCTGATGTAATAGTTACCAACTAAACTGCCACGTTGGGGGTAAGGTTGTGAGATTTAGTTGTGGGCGTAATATTACTCAATTAAATTACCAAGTAAAGCAAAACCAGTTTGACAAGTATGCAGCAATAACATCCTGTCAATATACAAAACAATTATATCTTCAATTTGTTAATTTCTTTTTTTTTTTTTTTTTTTTTTTGGGTTTTTAGGAGTATCGTTAATTAGTAAAAAAAAAAAAACCTCATTTATTCCATGCTGTTTGTATGGAGCAAGAAAAGAGGGTTTTTTTTTTTTTTTAAATAAATAGAAATATATATACTTATTATAAGTGTTTTAAAACCCAGCCCAACTCGGCCGGATAAACTAGGACTTGGGACCTTCACCGAGCCAGGTTAACAATTTTCCTATTAACCCAAAACCCTAGAATTTGGGATGATGATCGGCAAACAATTGAAGGTCGGGATGTTGGGGCTTTTGAAGAGGAAGTTCTGGTGAGTGCAATGGTGGCAACAGAATTGATTTTCAGTGAGTTGATCGACCAAAAATATAATAAAACTGGCAGCAACAATAGCCAGCTTTTGCCAACGATTGGCAAGGTGAACGGGGGTGAGGTGAGATGGGTTTTGGTTAGGAGGCTGAAGGGAGTATTTTCGTGGTGATAAGCAGGGTTTTCAATACCGGCAATGGTGAGATCTGTCGAAATCAGTCCACGCCGGTGTTGGTTAGATTTGGTCGAAATTGACCGATTTCAATCAGATCTTTTCTAAGGTATGGGCTCAAGGGATGATTGGGATTGCATTTGGTGTGTCACCGCCACCAACCAATCGACGATTGATTTGTATTTGGGCTATGTTTGTAAATTTCAAACCACAGAGACTTAACATAGTTTTCAAGGGTGTATTTGTGAATTTAAAAAATTTCGACACTCGATTTGACCAACCAGTCAAACCGGTCAACCCAGGACCCGGTAACTTTGCTGGGTTGGTTATTAAAACATTGCTTATTATTTATTTATTTTTATTTGTAAAGTTTATGTTTTAAGAATTTATTGAATTCATTCACTGATATTGACTATCAAAATCCATAAACCGAAAATTCAGTTCGATTACCAGTTTAAAGAAATTTTTAAATCGATTAACCGGAACTGGTTTATAAAATTGGTTTTCACTTTAAAATTAAGAAACCCTAAATCCCCAAATCCTTTTCTCTTTACTCATCACCCTTAATGCATTTTTTTTTTTTTTTTTTTTTTAACACAAACATACATTTCTCCTCTCAGTCCTCAATGATTTCCACCATGGTTGTCAAATCGCGAATCGTATCATGTATCGAAAACCTAATTTTTCGAATCATGCATCGCGTATCATATCGTAGGATACGCCGTTTTAAAATCAAATAATAAAATTTTCTAAAAATTAATATCACCCCCAAGATTAATTAACGAATTTTATGGTATTATTAGCTTTAAATTATGGCATTACATAATCAAAATTAATCACAAAATTAAAGATCTATATCATTTCCTCTCAACCATTCATATCATTTCCAAGATCAATGTCAAAATTTATATCTCCACTTGTGTTATTATTATTATGCAAAATGGGTAACACATCTTTCTCTTCACTTTCTCCATGCAAAATAGGTAAATTTGGGTGGATTTTAGTGAATCCGGTTGGGTGACTCGGATCCGACTTGAAAATTTTTTAGGCATTCGGCCAAATTAATAAAGTCGTATCAATTTATATTGATATTTTTAAGGATACGAATCGTATCATATGATACATATCAACGTACAGAAATGTTTAGGATACACCCTCTGATACGTATCGTTGGCGACCCGTATCGAATCGTATCGTAGGATATGTATCGCATATCGTAGGATGCTAATAACTATAATTTCCACTTTTCTCTTCCCTCTCAAAATAAAAAATAAGTTAAATTAGGGAAAAATCAAATAAAAAATAAGTTAAAGGGAAAACCGGTTTAAAACTGATTAATCAGTTTTTACTAACCGATTTTCCCCTTAACTAGTTCGATTTCTATTCAAGAAAATTCTTAAACCAAAAAATCGGTTCGGTTAAAAAAATTGGTTAACCGGTTATGAACACCCTTAGCTTGTAAGGTGTTCAATGGACACCAAAAATTAGTTGAGGTGCACACAAACAGGCCCGAACACCCTGATTACCAAAAAATAATAATAATAATCACATGCTATCAATATAGAAAATAAGTATATCTTTAATTTTAATTTTTTTTTAATTTTTTTTTTTGGGTTTTTAGGAGTATTGTTAATTAGTAAAAAGGAAAAAAAAAAAAAAAAAAAAAAAAAAAAAAAAAAAAAAAAAAAAAAAAAAAAAAAAAAACCTCACCTGTTCCCTGGTGTCTTTATGGAGGAAAAAGAGGCTTTTTTTTTTTTTTTTTTTTTAAATAGAAATATATATACTTGTTATTTATGTATAAAGTTTATATTTTAAGAATTTACTGAATTCATTAACTGATACTGACTCTATCAATTTGCTAGGAAATACTTCAAAATATTATAACACCACACAAAAACTGAAACCTTTTTCTTTTCTTTTGCATTTCTCGATATAAGGACTAAACTAATATCAAAACATAGGTTTATAGCGGTGAATTATACAAGAATTGCCTAATGTTTCTACACCAGAAAGAAATCAAGAAGACAAAATATGATTAGTTCTTTCTACTTCTCCTCTCAATTGCGCACAGAGCCAAATCTACAAAATAGTCATTTTGTAATCTCTCCCCACGGCTAATATTCATTACCCACAACAAAAATCTTCAATCTTTCACCTAATCGTCGTCCTCAGAATCTGCATTTGGTTGCACATAATTTGTTAACAAGCCTTCACCAAAATAACCAATATGCTAACTGAAATTCATATTAAACAACGTAAAAAAATGATGTTGCAATTCGGTTTTAAGGGTGTGTTTGGAAACTCCATCTACTCTTCTTTATTTGTTGTTACGATGAAAATCCATAGTTAAGGAATAATGGCAACAGTGACCAATAACCAAACACAAACACAGATGCAGACTTCCTGAGGTTGGGAAGGTCCTGCAAGTCTTGTCTATTTCCACCCGAAAATATATCCCTATCGACTCTACTTAGAGGGAGAAAAAGAGGTTAAAGCAAATTCTCCACGCTATAACTGGGACCACTGTGAGTAATGGTAAGGAAGCCGCGGCTCTCATATCTAGGCTGGGAATTGGTCCCAGTTGACTGATTTATACATTTATGTATATGGCAATTGCAAACATAAAAATAAGAGCAGTAGGAGTTTACTAGAACAGGAGAACTATTGTATGATTCACCCTCCACAGACAAGCAAAGGAAAACAATATATTGGATACAGAGATAGATATCCAGGGCATAACCAACAACCAAGAAAAAAAAAGTAATCCAATTAGCATTGGTTAGAAGGGCTTACCAGATCTTATATCTTCTCCGACTTTTCCCCTATTTTTCAGCTGTCTCCTAATCATTGAGCATATGAGAACCCACCAATATATGTGGAACACAAGCAGCATCAGTAACATTGTATTAAAGACATAGTACACGACCGTTGGATAAATCTCTGATAGATTCAAGTAGTTCAGAAGATCATAGCTGGAAAATGACAACAATAAGAGCAAATAAGCTAAAGAAACTAGTATATGGCCAAATGAAGGCAAATCAAATTGACCATGCAAACCTTGAAGATTTGATGACCCAAAATGGAAAAAATACTAGTCGTAGTACGAGCCATGAGATAGCAAATAACCCAAAGAATACACTTGCCCCAAGTTCATTCTCAGAATACTTGAACACTTTTGCAGCTTCCAGAAATACATCACTTGCATCATGCAAGGCAAGGATAATTGAGCCAATCCGGAAAAAACTGTAACAGAAAAAAATAATTTTAAGTTTCACTAGATATCTTCAAGTAAATAATAATATTGCATATTCAATTTTAACCTACTCCAGCACAGAAAACAATAAAGAGCAGATGAATGCAAACCTAACAAGAGTTCAACTACCAATCACAAGAGTTCTCTTACATTGTATCACTATGTTGATGCACACATGCTCAGAAATAAATTAGTAAGAAAGGAACTCCAGCATTTGGTCCTTGACAATTGACTCATACAATTGAGCTCATTTTCAAGCTTGTATCAATCATTTACAGTATTAATACAAAAAAAACAGGCTGTTTATGTTACTCAGCTAATCAAGGATGAAAGGAAACGGAAAGATTGACAAAATAGTTAAGATAAAGATCTTACTGCTATCACAGTAACAACTGTAAGGACCTGACAAATGGCAACTTCAATATAACCTTGTAAATGATAAGCTATGTGGCATAACATGACAAGGATTAAGTAACCAGAGTATTTAATGCCAAAAATGTAGAAGAAAAGCATCCCAATGGCACACCATTCTTTTTTTTTTTTTTTTTAATTGACCTCTGAATTTTTCTTTTTTTAATCATTTCCCCCCCTTCATACTGACAAATTTAAATCGAGCCCCTCCTAACCTTGGTGTAAGTGGGATTCGATCTGAAGACCTCTTCAACAACCTCAAGAGGTCCAACAAAACTGAACTAGTACCCACCCAATGATACAGAGAGGACTTGAGTGTAAAGGAAAATTGTTTACATAGTATCAACATCTATGAATAGAAACGCAAAGTTCCATACACTTGGCCATGTTTGCGACACGTTCAACAGGGTTACAGACCATATAACAATGAGGGTTGTGAAGTGCTCAAAATAACCCAAAACTCAAAAACTTATATTGCACACTACAGAACCACTATTAAACTGACCATACATTCAAAAGATTTTTAGGCCACAATACAACAATTAGCATAAACTGCCACAGATAGTTCTCCAATACTACCTCAAATCTCAACCTTTTATGCACAACTACAAAGATGCACATGATCACAGAAACGGAGATGCTTACACTAATGAAATCTGAACTACTTATACAATTGTGCACATTCATATGGTCTGCTGGCAACTCTCAGGAACATGATTTATCTTATCATTAAGGCAGTTCAATTTAAATTAAAAAATATAGTTAACTTCAAATATTGATCCTGAAACATCTCAAAAAACAAAAAAGAGAGATGAATACTAGAAAGTTTTGGCACATCCCTGGTTCGAGTTAGTGTTATGTCATGCTGAAATGTATTTTATCACAATAATATTAAATTCTAATATAGTTCCCTGCATGAAAATCGAATTGTGATTAGACTTCACGTGATTCAGACATACAAAAACAAACACATGGATTCAAACGCATAATATACAAGAGGATCCAAGCACATGCTCAGCTTGCTCAGTGTTATAATTTCATTACTAGAAAGAGAATTTGAACACCAGAACTCTCATACAACCTAATTCTTAAAACCATTAATCACAACAACTTAAGGTTATAAGAAAAGGTCCAGCAATAGTATTTAAACTCTAAAATATCATATCAAAAACCAAAAAGATATAGGCCAACAATGAGAATTCAAAAGAGTATATAGGATATCAACAATATTTAGGAGCAACTATCAGTCACAGAACAAATGACTTTAGGCTATCAAATACTAACTAGCAAGTATAATTAGATATGTTCTGATTTATTACCTAGAAAGGTATGAGTATCCGATCAGGATAACAGTAATTACATGATGAGACATCATTACAGAGAAATCCTTTCTACGAGTTTCCCATGTCAAGAGGGCAGCAATGCTGTAGATGTAAAACCCACATTCGCACATGTAGTAAAGCTCTAAGGGGAGCCTGAAACAGAAAATGGTGCAAGTCAGTACGACAATTTGAAAGATGACATTAACTCCTTTGACAATAGAACTGAACTATATTAGGAACCATCCAAAAGCTAGGAATCAGACATGCACATAAAAATAAAAATAAATAGAAACGAAAAATGTTATGTGCATGTAAGTAGGAAGGCCAAAGATATATCTTCCAATTGAAGACTCAAAATTAGATTCATTCGTTGACAGTCAAATTCTTATCCCGTCAGAAAAGCACCAAGTGCATTACTGGCATGCTGTCTTCATGTACATATATACTGCTTAGAGATAGGAAAAAAAGTAGATTTGCAAATCCGTACACTTTTGACACAATTTTTAAGCAGTTAGACAAAAGAAACTGTGAAATCAATTCATAGAAAGAAAAATGTTATAGATAATATAAAAGTATATGGGGCTCATCATTATGAGGCTGGCAAGTGGACGGTACTTTCATTTTTTAGGCATTTCATTCTTTTTGTAGTCATGTAATATCAATTAAAATGCTGGGAGATAGCCACTCACAAACAAAAAAATGAATATTAGTCATTTGAGCATTAGGTCCAATTATGCACACTACAAAAGCACCTATAGCACACAAAATATACAGCATTCAGTAATCCAGTACTTAGACTAACAATCCAAGTATACACTATACTCACTTTAACTCTTGATTTGGGTAGCCATCAAAATACAATTTTGTATCTCTGAACCATGGCTCATGGTAGGCAATTTTGAGAATACAAAATTCAACAGTAGCATAGTATGTCAATTTCCACATAGATTCCGAACATTTTCCAACTTTTGCCCTTGCAGCTTCATTCATCTTTAATGGGAGATTTCCATTGCTCAACAACCAGATGGCTAACCGCTACAAAAATATGAAGAATGATTAAACTATAAACAAAAAATAAAGTGTTTGTATATCTTACATACTCAAACACTTACATGAAACAAAAGTATGGATATAAATGTTCCGTGCAGAAATTATCACATACAATATGTGAACTGAAATATTGCTTACTTTGGTCATAGAAAAAATAAGTTTATGTTCTTCAACAGAGGAAGTCTGCTGGAGATAGAACATCATTACAGGAAAGGGTGGAAATTCAACATAAATAGACAATTAACTAATACAACGAATTTTGGGTTATTGAAAACGGAGCAGAAGTTTCATCCTACAGCTTCACTTTTTACACTCTGCCACAGTGAATTATAGTGTGGTGGAACCAACACAAGGAAGTGCCTTCTATTTGTCATAACTGAAAATTCCTCATAAGCTTCTAAGAAACATGACATTAAATTTATGTGATACTGTTAAAATAAACATGAGCATACATCTATATATCATTTATAAAAACAGGAACATAGGAAACTAAAATCTAAATTTCATTTCTAGCAGTCCAAAAAATTATTATCATCACTTGATAAGTATCTTAGGTGCATCCAGGCATGAAAGAATACTAACTGTGTTAAAATCATTAAATATTTTTCTTTATTATCATCCATCTACATAAATACTAGGTAAGAAGAAATAGGAACTACAAAGCAAATATCAATATTTTGCTTCATCACTATGCAAAAAGTCACTTAATGTATCAATTTCACTTATCCAATATCTATGATATTAGATGCCTTTTCCACAGGGACCACAAGAAACAATTGCCATCCCTGCTTGCTGTTAAAAGTTTGAACCTACCCCAGTAAAATCATATAAAGCAGTCCAAAGTGATCGAAAAGCTACACAAAACGTAAAGAAGGATAAATATGAAAAGGCCTGTAAGTGTATGCTAGCAAATTCCCCTGCCACCTTAAGTACATAGCTGATCAGATTATACTGTGAAATCTCAAATTTACATTAGCTTATGCATGATAGATCATCAGAAAGTCCTTAGAGCACACTTTTCCTCACCAATGACAATTTCCATCTCCCGCTCAAAAAAAACAGAGTGTAATCAAGTTTAAGCCGAGATAATTACTATCTGAAGCAGATCAAGCTTTCATGCTATTACCATTTAGGACCCCAGGTGCAACTTTATGACCAAATAACTGTTATCTGTGAAACTTTCTACTTTTTTGCTTTTTTCTGTTCATTCTTTTCCTCCTTTTCTCTCTTCTTTTCACAGTTTATATCACAAACATTGCCAGAAACCAAATAAATTTCATAAGCCACTAAGGTTCATGTTGCACATTCTAAATGCAAAACTTCATTCAATAACTAATTCTCCATTCTTCAGCCAATCACACAAACCAAAAAGAACAATAACTTCGAATTAATTCTCCTATGCTTTCCACTTTAATTAGCATAAAAGCAAAGAAAATAATGCAGCTGAGCTTAATTCACAAAGTTTCTCTCATTTTCTTCGCTTTGACGAGCATAACTATCACTCAACGAAACAAATGCCGAAAACAGAACTAACTCCAATTCAACATTGAACAAAAGCAACACAAACAACTTACAGAATCTAAGAGTCAAACTGATAGTAAATAAGCGGAATCTTACTCGAAAGATGAATTTATCGAGCAAGAACCTAGCGACGACGAAACCGGGAGCGAATAACACGGCGACGATGAAATGCCAAGCGTCGGTCGGTCCACTTTGAGTCCAGATCGAGTCCATGCGTGAATTGAATTGAAGCGAGAATTAGACCCGAGCCTAGCCTCCTCAATCAACTAAAACAAATCAAAATAATCATCTCCAAAATTGAAATGACTTCGTTCTGATTCCGACCTAAAACTTCGACAACAAGAAAAGAAAAAGAAAAAAAGAAATTGAATTTCAGTATGAATTAAAATGAGGAAGCTTTGAAGCTCTGCGTGGTGAAGGTTGAGATCGATCTTAGTTGGGCTGAGCTGTGTGTATGCGCTTGAATTTCATTTTTTAACAAAGAAATGAAACTGAAAAAAGTAAATAAAAATCATTATTTATATCATTATAATAATGCATGAGAGGGTTAGCGCCTTAAAAATGGTGGGCCCCCTCCGTAACGTGACACATGGGAATGGGACGTGACTGAACTTGATTACTGTCAATTTCCTCCTAGTTTATAATTAATTCATGCTTAAGGAAACATAAGGACGATACTATGAAGAGAAATTAATTAAATTGACCAAAGTCTAAGAAATTAATGCAATAAATATTATTTATTTAATTATTTGGGCCCTAATGAACCAGAGGAGTTATCGATGAACACCCACAAAATGGAATGATAGTAGTAGTTTGATGGATAATGAAGCTTTTGCTTCACGGAAGAGGAAGGTTGAGGCAATTACAAGTGTTAGGTAATTTCATTTGTGGTTGGATGACAAGACCTTAGATTACCGAGAAGTCTCGTATGGTCATCTACTACATTTGTAACTTATCTGACTTATTAGATTGTAGGGTATTTAATGGATTCCGAAGATTAGTTGAGGTGCATGTAAGTTAGTCCATACATCTCAATACAAAAAATAATAATAATAATAATAATAAAATAAGTGTTGGGCCAATCCCACAAGATTATAGGGTGTTCAATAGACTCTAGGCATTAATTGAGATACGCGTAAATAGACTTGGATACCCTGGTCACAAAAAAAAAAAAAAAAAGTTACAAGTGTTAGGCCAATTCCAAAAGATGATGGTGTTGAAGGGTGTTAAATGGACTCCGAGAATTAATTGAGGTACACGTAAACTAGTCTAGCATACCGGTCACCAGGAAAAAAAAAAAAGTGTTGGCCAATCCCAATCCCACAAGACGATGATGTTGAAAGGAGTAGGTTATTATGTTGGAGTTGTCAAAGTGCATATGGTCTAGTTTTCAGATATAGTTCACTGAAACGGATCGTCTTCTTTTATTTTAGTAAATTAATTAAGGTACGCATAAACTAGTCCTGCATACCTATCACAAGGAAAAAAATAATAATAAAGGCTTCGTTTGTTTTGCTTTTGGGAAAACTATTATTAGTATTCCCAAAAAAGTTGAACAGTAAAATGTCATTATTCCCAAAATATTATTCTATATTTTTCAATTTCTTTTAAACCTCCTAAATTTGTTAATTTAATTAAACACCCCCAAATATTTTTTTTAGAAATTGCAAAAACACTCCGGTCACCCTGCGGCGGTGGTGGCCGGCTGTCCATATTTAATGGGTGGATTGGGGGTGTTTTTGTTAACTTTTAATATTTTATTATAGGGGTGTTTAGTAAATAAACAAATATAGGGGGTATTTTTATTAATTTTTAAATCTTACATCATAATATCCGGTCAATTTAACTTTTTTTTTTAAATTTCTCAAAAATGTAAAAAAGTAAACCCAACGGAGCCACAAGTGTTGGGCCAATCCCACAAGATGATGATGTTGAAGGAGTAGGTAATTCTGTTGGAGTTGTCAAAGTGCATGTGGTCTAGTTTTAAACGGATCGTCTTCTTTTATTTTAGTAAATTAGAGGCAGTGGCGGATCCAGGAATTTTACTCGATGGGGGCAAAAAATAAACAAAAAAAATTTGTGGGGGCAAAATGTCAAAGTCTTATAGGGGATAAAATGCAACTAAATATAAATATTTATACAATCTGAAGTTTTTTAAAGTTTGAGTGGGGGCCGTGGTCTCCACTCGTCATTAAGTAAATCCGCCACTGATTAGAGGTAACAGAGTTGGTTAGAAAAGTGTTAATATATAATTTTATCTGATCTGATCTGATCGAGTTTGATACTTGGGAAGCCATTGATACTTGGAAAGCCACTATTAATCATGGTTGTTAAATCGTGTATCAAAAACCTAATTTTTTGAATTATGTTTCACATATCGTATCGTAGAGCAGGATACGCTTTTTAAAAAAAAATAAAAAAAATAAAAAAAAATTCTAAAAATAAATATCATCCCTATGATTAATTAACAAATTTTATGCTATTATTGATTTTAAATTATGGTATTACATAATCAAAATTAAGAATCTATATCATTTCCTCTCAAACATTCAAATCATTTCCAAGATCAATGTCAATATCTATAACTCCACTTGTGTTATTATTATCATGCAAAATGAGCAACACATCTTTATTTTCACTTTTTCTATGCAAAATTAGTAAATTTGGGCAAGTTTTAGTGAACCGGGTTGGGTGGCCCGGATTTGACCTGAAACTTTTTTTGGACCTTTAGCCCAAATTAATAAAATCGTATCGATTTGTATCAATATTTTTAAGGATACAAACGGATACATATCGTATCGTAGAATACACATTAACGTATTGAAAAGTTTAAGATATACTCTCTGATACATATTATTAGTGACCCGTATCGAATCGTACCATAGAATATATAACAGAGCTTCAACACACCCTCCACTTTCTCTGTAGTTTTTCATTTCGGCCCAAATTGAAATTCTCGGAGACACTAATATAAGCCCACTTAAACTTCCATCACTTTGTTCGCCAATATTATGTGCCTTACATTACGTTTGTCCCTTTTTTTTTTTTTTTTTTTTTTTTTTTCATAGAATTTTTCAAAATAAAGAGAGATCAATCACCTTCTAAAGTCTGCAGAAACAATATTTCCTTTGGTGTAAACATTTGTCATTGTTAATTTGTACCCTAAAATTCATAAGAGTCATATTAAAACTTACTGAAAACTCAGTACTATCTTTTAAATGAGAATTTTTTTTTTTTCTTTTGGTGATCAAGGGTGTTCCAGTCAGTTTGCGCACATCTCGACTAATCTCCCGAGCCTTGGAGTTAACGACCAGGTATACCCTCCAGTGGTCATCCTTATTAACAACCAAAGTGACTCAAACTCATCTTTTAGGTCATGAAATTAATGACCGAGTATATCTTCCATTAACCATCCCTATTAACAATTGAAGTGACTCGAATTCAAAACCTCTTGAATAATACACTCACAAGTTATTGTCCAACCACTCGGCCACCTAACAATGACTAAATGAGAAAATTTTCTACTAGATAACCTCGCTAAATCATCATGTCGATGTAATGAGACCGTCTAAATAAATTTATTCACGTAAAAGACAGTTTTTTTTTTTTTTTTTTTTTTCAAAACCACCCATCATAGAGATTGGATACTGATAAACTATAGCAATAAGTGATAACTATCAAGAATTCCACTATGTAAAAGATGGTAAGTTGGAGTAGAGTTACTATTTTAAGTAAGTGAAAATGACCAGGATTAAACACAAACAGGAAAGTTTTTGGTGTCTCAAAACTTTTGCCATTCAGTCAGATTAGTGCTGGAAGCTTCAAGATCCTTGCCTGAATTATTGTGGTCATTGCTGTAGAATTCCTTGCCTACCACGAGGCCACAAAAAAGCCAGTAGAGTTATCTAGATAATAAAAATATCAGATTTTCAATGTCACCACTTTAAGCATTCTCTGCAACTGCAGGGCCTGTTTGTTGGAATAGTTGAGACAAAAAATTTACATAGCCTTAAAGTTTGAGTTACTTTTAGGTATGTAGCAGGTGGGGTAGTCTACTGCTGACAATTGCCCTTAATTTATAGGTCACCCTCCTCTGGAAATACCCTTCATTTGAGAAAAATCAGTTCATGGGGCCACCGCCCACTGGCAACCTGACAATGGCTTCAAGTAGGCTCGATTCTGGTTTATTTGCCCTCCAATCAAGGGCACCACCCCCTGTTATGCTATTCATTGTCATCTGGGAAAATGAAAATTTCCCAATAATCCTCTTGCTTAATGCTTATTACAATACTAGTTAACTTACTTAGAAATTAAAGCTACAATTACAATAGAAGGTCTTTGGTTAGGCAATAGAAAATTATTTGTAAGAGACTAGAAATTAGTCTGGTTTGGTTGAGGTTGAAGATTTTGATTCTTTCCAAAATCTGGCTGGGAGTCCTTGTTGAGGAACTGGGAATGGGCCATACTGAATCCCACTTTGAGAACCCACCACTTCCCATCTGCAACAGAAAGAGAACAGCCATGTCAAAATCTATTGGGGGCTCCAATTTTTTTGGTGTAATTAATTGATTGAATCACCATTTCAGTGACATTACCTGAAGTTGGTGAGTAGATGGTGGATTAAAATGAGTATCTGCAGCTTGGCAAGTTCATTGCCAGGGCAGGTGTGCACGCCATTGCCGAAAGGCATGAAGGTATTGGGCTTTGGGGCTACCTGCAAATCGCCCACAATCACAAAAGTTTGTAACTTTAACCACCAATATTGCTCATGCTCGCTTGCCAAGAAGGCAAGAACCATAACCATCAAACATTCAAGCACCTTTACCTCAAATCTAGATGGGTCAAATTTTTGAGGGTCAGAGAAGAATTCTGGATTGTGATGGATGTTCCTGAACAATGGCATCACTTTCCAACCCTTTGGGATGAGGTACCCTGTAGATTTAAGAAACAGAGTTTTTAGAACAGAAACCTCTTGATCAAAAAGGTCAAAAAAAAAAAACAGAGAATCTTCTAACCTTTGTATTCTACATCAACTACTGCTTCCCTGAATGTAAAAGATATGATGCTTGCCATCCTCAGACTCTCCAAGATCAACTGAAAGTTCAAAAATATACACAGTTTAGCCACCATTAATCTTTCTTGTCATCAAGTTGTGACAAAACATAATATTGAAGTTGAAGTTGGACCTACTTACTCTATATGTGAGTGGCATATTCTTGGTATCTGCCCATGTTAAGGATCTCTTTCCTCCTGCAGTATATGATTCGTATATTACCTTTTGCTCTGCCTGTAAAAATCAGCCATTTAACAATAAAATTCTGGTGTATATTTTTTCTCCTGATTGTTCAATGGATTCTTATATATCTTAATTACCTTTACAGCTTCTAGAAGTTTTTGGTTATCCTGAAGGTACTTCAGAATCCATGTTAAAACACTAGCTGTAGTGTCCTGAGCTGCAAATAGTACTCCAATTATGTTATCAGCAATTTGATCCTCTGTTAAAACTTGCCCCTTTTCATCTTTGAAGTTCAAAAGATAACCCAACAGATCCTTCTCCACAATTCTCTTCTCCTTCCTCTGACAGATTATCTCACTCACAATCTTACTCAGTCTTTTCCTTGCCTTCAATTAGACAATATTTCATCAAAAATTAATCATATATGTCAATTAAACGTGCATATAAAACAAAAAGTTGATGAATTTCTTAAAAAATTACCAAGAGAGCTTTGTGATATGCAGTTCCTGGAATGTTTGTGGGAAAAGAATTGTAGCCTTTGTTCACTGTAAGATAGTTTTTCTTCAGCTTCTCTCTATGGCTGCCATCCAAATGACCAAAGATGGAGAGAATGCCAACGTCAAAAGAGAACTGCAGAGTTTCAACCAAACCCACACGTTACCAAACCAGTGATCCAAACAAAAAGGTGGAGGACCCATATCCATATAACACTGAACTCACTAAGAAAATTATCAATAAAAAAAACAAATTTCTGAGCAACCCCACCAAGTAATATATTAAATTATTTCAACTAGATAAGCCAAAACAAGCTTTCAATAATTAAGCAACACGAGATTCACATTAGAAACATGTATACAATTTTTACTTAATCTGTACCTTCTTCATCTCGTTATAAGTGTTGATGACTTGTCCATTATTAGCCACCCATGACTCCAAGCTAGAAATGGCGATGGCTTCAATATCAGGAATCAGTTTCTTAATCGTTTGCGGGGCTAATGAAATTTTAACAAGCTTCCTGAGATGAGTATGGTAGTGTCCCTGGTGAAAGAAAAGAGCTGAAGGGCCGATCATTTTCTCTTTGCCTCTGGGATACGTCGGCTTGAACAAATGAGCATGAGTGACAAGCACAAATTTTGCGGCTTCAGGACTCGCCAACATAACACTAGGGTAACCGAGTATGCGCGATTTGAAAATCTCTCCGTATCTGAAACGCCCCCCACAAAAATAACAACAGGCGTAAATACATGCAGAAAAAGGAGAACATCAAAAACAAATAGATAGATATATATGTTGTTCAGCTTGAATTATGATTATGATTATGAAGAACCTTTTTTCCTTTGCGGCGAAGAAGACATTCGGGTCCTGAGAGTACATTTGGAGAGTTTCCCCGACGTAAGGCCATCCCATTGAGCCTGGAGGAAGCTTAGAAACTCGTTTAGCTTCTCTTCTTCTCTTCCGGACGAAGGGATAACACGAGAGAAGAGTTGAAAGAAATAGGAAAATGTAGACGAAAACGGCAACAGTCTCCATGTACAAATGTAATAGCGCTTGTTGCAATGAAGAAATGAAAACTAGAAACAATACAAAAGCTAGCTATATATAAATATAGTTAAATATGGAGATCAAAAGAATATGATCAATGTGAAAGAGAGTGATGGAGGGTTAAGAGGTTTATATAGAGTCCAAGAAAGAAGAAGAGGATAGAGACAAATATGAATTGAAGGAAGATTTCTGTTCTTCAAAAACACCTTCGAATATAATCCTAAAAACAAGTGTAAAATATGAAAACGAACAAAAGTCGTTTTCAATTTTTAATTATTATATCAAATATATATTAAAATTATTAAGATACAATTCAGAAACTTGAATCGTGAAAATTATTTTTGAAATCTTGAATCAAATAAGCTATTATAGATATCCCAAATGTGTCCAAGCTAATTTACGCGTACCTCAACTAGTCTTCGAAACCCTGAAATTAACCGTCAAACTAGCTAGAGATAGTTAATTGAATGTAATATATTTGTTAGAATCAATTAAGGAGGAAGATGTTGAGATGAAGTGGGTAGGATTATCATATGTTTAAGGGGGTGAGAGAGGAAGGAGACAACTTTAGGAGGGAAGAGAGGGAGTTTGTTTGAGGTGGTGGTGGCGACCGCAACAGAGAAGGATAGTGTTCAAATAGCAGAGAGTATTTTCGTCTTTACAATGATTATACTATGTTAATTAATAGATCTTAACTGATCTTAATGGTTGGTGGGTAATTGTCGTTTTCAAACTTTTTTATGTAATAAATGTTGTTAAGGTAAATTTCAGGTGGGAAGATGTCGTTCGAACGTAAAAGGGATATATGAACAAAGGAAAATGATAGAGTCACCGAAAAGTGTGTACCGAATGACGTGATAAAATCCTGACCGTTGATTAATATTAACGGATAATGAATCAACGGTCAGGATTTTGCCACGTCATTCGGTGTACAAATTCGGTGCACACCCGTCGGTAACTGTAGCATTACTCATGAACAAAACCCGTTAAAATGAAAACAAGCTGGTTCGTAATAACATAACAAATAAATAGAGAATATATAGAAAATGGAAAAAAAAATAAAAAAAATGTGGTAGGTTTGATACTATATATGAGTCATAAATATTCTTCTTTTTTTTTTTTTTTTTTAACAAAGTTATAGACTTAATATATATAAATTTAATATACTTACCTATATGTTGGTTTATAAACTCAATCATTTGCATGGGTATGGGTATAGTATATTTCAAGCTTAGGTTAATAATATTCCAAATTACACGTTAATTCAAGTTCCAACATAATTAGTTTCTAGAAAAGCCCTTGAAATTAATGAAATTTGATTATTAATAAAATTCTAATCATAAAATGAACCCTAATTTAAAGGATCGAATATCACATAAATGAGAAGGGCTGAGGCAAAATTGCCTACCTATCCTACCTCTCTGTTTTAGACCTATAAACTATAAGGGTTATTAGTTGGCAAAGCATTTCTAAATTCTATGTAAATAGGTGGGTCGCATAGAGATTCTTGAGTGTATTACTCAAAAATTTTGAGATCGATTTCTCTCGATGTCGTGTTGCGCCATTAACTTCAATTCTTCGGAGGATTAATCGAAGTGCAAAAAGTAAGTTAATTAATTGGGAGAGCGTAACATTTTCTTTTTTTTCTTGGTAAAAATTAAGTTAATTTGGTGCAAAATTAGATAATTGTCAAACTTAATATATAATGTTCCCTATTGTGGTTAGTGAATATTATATTGTATTAGCAAATAGAATATGGTACCTATATATTGACCAAATTAAATTTAGTAAGTTCCCATCCTTTTTTGAGCCCCAAAATAAGACAAGATTGGACTTTACCGTTTTTCTATTTCATATCATATATTCACAGCATAAAGTTGATTAGGTATATGATGTTACATTAGCATATTATGAAATGCCACTCATGCCCATATAATATAATCAAAACCAAACTAAGCTTTACATATAGCGTTTTTATTACGTTATGTCAGGCGGTTAGGTGGAAGATAGAGAATCGAGTGTATTACTCAAGAAATCTGAGTTCGATTCTCTTCGGTTGCTAATAGAGTGGTCTTAGGGGTTTACCCAATTATTAACTTCAAGGCTCGAGGGATTACTCGAGCGTGCGCAATAGTCCGAACACCATGGTCACCAAAAAAAAAAATTATAACTTTTGAATTCATTCTTTTTCATCAAACCATTGTTTTAAAATTATTAGTAAGACAACATATAATATCATATTTATAGGAAGAAAAAAAAAGGTTATTTTTCATTTAGATTTAAAATAAATTAAATTAAGATTAATTTTTTATTTCTAGTGTAACAAAGTTCAATTAAATAACCGTCTAGTCTCTTTAAAACATTGAGGTGAAGTTATGAGGGGTAAAATTGAAAACAAAAAATATCCATGGGGTAGTATATAGGGGTGTTCAAAAGCGGTTAACAAACCGGTTAATCGCTTTTCTAAACCAAACCGGATTTTTGGTTCAGAAAATTTTTTGAACCGAAACCGAACCGGTTTTCCTTTTTTTTTATTTTTTTATTTTGTCCTAAATTAATTGTAAATATAGACAATAAATTGGGAACTAAAAAAAAAATTTGGGTTAGGATTTTAGATTGAGTGAATTATAGATTATTTTAGTTTAGGTTATTATTTATTTTTTTATATATATTATTATATATATTATAATATATATATTATATATATATATATATATATATATATATATATTTGAAAAATCGGTTTAACCGTTTCTAATTTCTTCCGAACCGTTAACTGAATCGAAAATTCGGTTTTTAAAATTTTTCAAACTGTAATTGAATCATTTTTACGGATAATCGATTTTTCTGTTTGGTTAGATTTTTGCATTTTTTTTAACACCCTTAATAGTATCTATCATTTCACAATCTTCAAGGCCTTTATGAGGTGGGACTCGTTTAGCCGGCGGCCGGCGCCCCCCTTCACGTGCCATACGGACCCAGTGCTATGGCGGTGCATTACAGCTCACATGTTCAAGCCGCATGATCCTTACATTTCAACAAATCAGATGGCCAACCTGTCTTGACTAGGACCTACGCCAATTCGTAAAGGGACAGCATTCCAAATTGCAAACGTGGAACCTTCCAGAAGAAAGGGACCCAGCAAGAATCATGACGTCAAATCAGATGGAGAGGACGTCAGGTTGTGATTAAAAAGTCGTGAACAAATGCCAGCTGTAAGTTGAAATGTGTCAAGATCATCGTGGTGAAGGTCCAGAGAATTTGTGGCTGGAACAAAAATTTAAAGCACATTACCAAAAATGGAAAGTTATTAAAAAAAAAATATCTATTTCCATCACATTTTTGGAAGAACATAATAACCAACAGAACTCTTTCATTCATTTTCTTATTACACCACTGTATATAATAATATATGTAAGATTTATTTGTACGTCTAATATTATTAGAGATAGTATAAATTAGGTCAGGATCAGATACCACTTGACTTGGGCTCAAGCTCTGCCCAACAGGCTTTTTTTAATCTTAGTCCCGACTTAAGTCCACTCATTTTTATAATGTGAATTTTTAAATATTAATAAATTTCAATTTTTTTATATTTTTAATTATAAAAACAGCTTTTAAATATTAATTTATTTTTGAATGCTCACCAAATATTAATAAATTTCAACTTTTTTTAATATATATGTAGAATAATTCTATAATTAAATATACAGTATAAGGGTAATTTAGTATGATTAATAATAAAATGTCAGGTCGGCCCAGGCCTGAAGACATACCCATGCTTGGCCCTTACCCGAGGGTAGGCCTTAAAATTAATCTCAAGCCCAAGGCCAAGCCAACTAAAATCGAGTAAAGGCCAACCTTTTCGGGTCGGGTACCCAAAAATATCGGGCTCAGTGTCATCTCTAAGTATTACTCTCCATGTAAAGTGAATAAAACATGGCAAAACCTTCGATGAAAGTATGAAACCACCGCTCCAATAATGTTTTGGGTTTGATTTGGTCAAATGGCTTCGATTTTTTCATAATTGAAGTTAAATTTGGGTTAATCAGACTTAGATATTAGGTCATTTTAAAAGCCGGTACTGCAATAGTAGAATTATTTAGCATAATGCATTGAACATTATCAACATCATCAAGTAACTTTTGATAAGTGTCCTTAGTTTCCACAATAGCATCAAGTTCAGGCTTAGCTAGATAAGGTTTATCAAGGATATACAATTTCTTTTTGGATTTTTGTACAATCTGAAGATTTCGATATTAGTCCGAGAAATTGGATCCATCCAACCTATTTTCTTTTTCGACTATCAATTGCAGGTTGGTATTGTTCGTTTTAATGAATCTACAAATGCAGAAAAACAAAAGTTATTATCATATACCCCTTGGGGTTAACCCTATACATGTTTTGAGAAGTAAAGAATGTCTAAATTTAATTTGATTGATATTAAAGTCTCTTAATGCTTTATGTCACGACGACGACTAGAGATTGAATTAGTAGCTTTCTTTTACGAGTAGAAGAGAAATGCTATTGTAATTTTTAGTAATAAAAGTAAAATAAAAATAACTTTACAACTACTTTCTTTAGAGGATAATAGACAAATAATACAAATATTTCTTTGTTTTTTAAGCGAACGTCTTTTCTCTAAGAGGGCGTTTGATTAGAGGTAATCTAAGATTATTAGGTTATGTCATCTTATATTATTTTATTACTATGTTTGGTTGTCAAATAATATAAAATTCTGGTAATCTTGCATTACCAATAATTGTTACTGTTGATAATATTGGAGGTAATCTGATTACCTTTATTTCTTAGGTATTATAAGATTACCAAGATAATCTTATTTTTGTTATAATTATATCCCTTATTAATAAAAAAAATTTGGACAATAATGCCCCTGTTTTAAAATCAATTTACATTAATATTCCATTTTCAATTTTACCCTTGTTTAATTAAGTTTTTGGACAATAATGTCTTTATAGTTAAAACAAATTAAGACCACCACCGTCACCGCTGACAGCGGGCCAACCACCACAGATCGTCACCGAGAATTTGTCGGAGTCCCTAAAAATGACTGAGAGTCGCTTGGAGGATCTGGGAGGCTTCAATATAGCCGTTTCTGGCCATATCAGGTTAGATTTGACCAGAAATGGCCAGATCTAGGCGACATCTGGCCTTTAACGGCTATGGACCTAGCTGTTAACAGCCAAATCTCACCTAGATCTGGCCTGATATGACTGTTTTCGGCCATCAATATGGCTAGAAAAGGCCATATCTGAGCCTTGCGATCACGGTGAGCTACTCACGATGAGTTTCGGTGACTTTCGATGGTGATTTGCAGTGGCGACAGGCAGCGGCAGGGGGTGGGGGTGATTTTGTTATAAATTAAAGTTTTATATAAGGCGGGGTGTTTTAGCTAAATCTGAAATATTGGGGCTTAAAAAAATTATTCAAAAATTAATAATAAAAATAATATTATATTAATATTTAAAAAGAGGGCAATTTAGTCATTTAAATAACATACCCACTAATTTATTCCTCCTAACTAAACATATTAATATAACATACCCACCAACTAACCAAACACATTTTCTTTAAGATTCCAAGTAATCTTCAAGATAATATAAGATTCCAGTAATCTAATATTCCCAGTAATGTAACATTCCCTAAACCAAACGCACCCTAAAATGCATCTAAAGATGAGTGGACTCTAAACTTATTCAACGACTCAAACTCTTATTTGCTAATGGTGTAGGACATGATTCCTACATTTTTATCTATCTTGTTAATTCTAGAGTCATTAATAAAAGAAGATGATACAAACAACTTCAAAAATCATATTCTCAAACCTTTTTTACGTCTAGAGTATTCGACGCGATTAATTGAGTGATTCACGAAAACGAGGGTGACACGTTTTCAGAACCCTATGTTGATGCGTGGTTCTAACACCAACTAATCGTCACGTGCGTAACGTTGATTGGTCAAGAGACACACGTGATTATGGAACGTAAAAATGTGGAATGAATGCAATAAAAGCTTTTTAAAGTGGTTCGGATGCTAAGGTAGCAAGTCCTATGTCCACTGATTTGTATTAGTAATGTGGGTCAGGTCGCAACAGCGGACTGACTTACATATGGTTATGAAAAGTAAAATCAAAAGGTACAAGAGAGAGAGATTTTCAGTGTCAAAATGGTCAAATCCCCTTAATGAAGGGGTCTTCTTCTTTTCATATCAAGCTGAAGGCGTGTAATCATCATTAAATCCATGGGTTGGTGTGATTGTCAGGACATAATCCGGCTTTACGTCCCATTGCCCTCTTTCCAGGCTGATTTCACACGATTTATTGCAGGAAAATGGACACGTGGGAGCTCCACATCGTTTGGCAGGCCTGACGTGCACGCATTGCCCTGACGGGAGCAGGTCACTCTTCATCACGTGACTTTCCACGTCAACGCTTGTTTTCCTAGGCATAACAGAAGTACCCTAGTTTTCAAGGTTTGAGGATCGAACCTTGGAAACTAAGTCGTGCCGCGATTGGAGGTTCTGGTGATTTTGACCTGAACGGAAGAAGCTCGGGACAGGGCCTCTTGCGAATACGACCTCGCATTCTGCCTAAACGACCTGACAATCATCATCTCAGCGACCTGGATTCGTCGGACGTTCCTTTCCGTGCCTTAGGGTTGAAGATTCAATGAACCTGTTTCTGCGCTGTCAGGCGCTCTGCACGCGTTAAAGCATGGCAGGCGCATTAAATGCATTGTGCTGACCCGACGTCGTTTTGACAGCATTAATTACACGACGCATTTGAAACGACGACTATCATCACATCATTGAATGCGACGTGGGGCGCATTTAATGCGGAGAGAGAGAGAAGGCTGTCGTTTCAATTCTGAGAAGTGGTAACCATCGGTTCGCAGTCCATATAAAAGCCCAAACTTTTCAGATGAAGCCGCCAAAATCCCTTTTGCCTCGAGCGACAAGTCTTTGCAAACCAGAAGTTCTTCTTTTCTGATCGGCGCCTTTCGGATATCTGAAACAAGATTCGGCCTTGGTCACGCGTCCCAGAAGGTGAGATCCTTTTTCTTCTTCCTTTTTGTTTGGTTGGTGGGCAATGGCATTGGGTCTCCTGGTGTTTCACCAGAGGCGCGATGTCATCGTCGGATTTGAGCTGTGGATGGCGGCTTGAGTTACTATTAGGGTCTAAGGGTTTTGTCCCATGCCGCCGTGCAAGACAACGTGTGATGGCTTAAATGACCTGTCTATCGGTGTTGCAAACTGGAATGGAACCGTCAATGTCCAGACCCGAGGAAGCGACCAGCTCGTCCTCGCGGGACATTCCCGAGGATGCATCCCTTGATGTCTTCTCGGTTCTCACCCAAGAAGAGCTCAATAGGATAAAAAGACAGTTTGATGTCCGTGCAGAGGTGTTCCTCGACCACACCCGGTTGTCACGGCATCCTTCAGATGGCCTTGCTGCGATCTCCGAAGAGATCTTCAAGGGTGGAGGGATGATTCCCTTCCATCCTTTCATCAGGTCGGTCTTGGATCACTTCGGGATCGCACCAATGCAGCTAACGCCAAACACGTTGTCATCGCCATCGCGATGTACATCGCGTGCTACGAAAGTGGCTTGGGCGAGCCAACGGCGGTGGAACTCGGTATCGCCTACTATCTTAAAAAGAGTAGGGATAATGACTCATATTACTTGTCCCGGCAACCTACCATCGTCGATGGGATACATAGCTATCCCAGCAACACGAGGGCCTACGAGACAAATTTTTTCTTTTACTGCTATGACGGCTATTGCCGCTTTCAAAAACCAAGTAGGTTCTTCTTCGCTAGGTTCATTGTCTGTTCGCACGCTTTATAATAACGACCTGCTTTCTTCTTTTGCAGTTAATAGAATGACTAGCCAAGACCTGCTCGACGACCCGGATAGGCTCGTGTCTTTTGAAGTCTTTCCCGAGGAAAGACGGGACGCGAGGAAGCTCGTGATAACCGCAAACTTGCGGAAGTACGGTTTTATCAACAACAACGCGTCTTTAGAGCCCTTGGAAGGTGAGTCACATTAATTTCCTTCTGGTCGCAGAATAATTTTGTTTACTAACGTACTTGCATGCAGCAACTATGCCTCCGAAGGAGTCCGAGCAGCCTCACCAAGCACCGTTCGTCTTCCCTCGATCGAGGAGAGAGAGAGCGGCAGAAGCTGCTCGTCCCATTTTGTCACAACCGGTGTGAACAACCACACCTTCCCAGCCCCGTCCTGTGCCAAAAGCGACCAGGACAGAACAGGTCGCTCAGGCACCACCTGCTTGCCCAAGGCGGAAGGCTCCAACCCAGAGGTCAAAGAAGAGGAAGCAGATTCAGGTCGACGAGTCGGAGACCAAATCTGAGGAAGAACCTTTGAGGTCGCGGCGAGACTCAAGGAGGTCGGGTAAGGAACCCATGAGCGAGGCGATCGCTGCTGACAAGGCGAAGGACGCACCAGTGCTGGACTCATTGGGGAGTCTACCCGAATACCTGCAGTCGATAGTCTATTCTCTGCTCGAGTGTGGGCTATCGGAGTCGTATGATGAGTTCGCTGATACGGGCGATGACCTGATGACCACGTCGTTCCAACATCTAAGCAAGGTAAACGAGCTTTACTTAAAGTTTCATTCTAGATTCATTTCTAATTCATTTCTTGCTCGCAGGCTTTGCTTGCGATGAGGATGTCTATGGAGAAGACTCGGCTGGGGGCCGCGAAGGGGACAAACGACCTAAAGGAGGAGGTCACGAAGCTCAAACAGAGCCTGGAGTCCATCGAAGCGGAGAGAACGCAAGCGTTCGAAGCAGCGAACAGGTATCTGAACCAAAAAGATGCCGCTTTGCGGACAGTGGACTTCTAAAAGGCGGAGCTTGAGCGACGTGTGGAGGAAGTGAGGGAGCTTCAAAGGACAACTGCTAGGCTCTCCAAGGAGGTCGGAGAGAAGGACCAGTAGCTCCAGACGACCTCCTCACGGGCTCGACGAGCTGAGCAAGAAAGGGAGGCTTCCGAGAAGGAAATGCTAGCTCTCGAGGCCGAGCTCTAGGAGAGTCGGGAAAGAATCGCTTCACTGTCTGAAGAAATGTGAATCCAGGCAGAGGAGACCGAGGACAAGGCCGCCGACTGGGCAATCGGGTCCATCTATTCCCTGCGACCAAAGAACCCAAATCTGGATATTTCCGACCTCCCAGAGGGGTGGCAAGAGACTTTACGGGTTTTGGCAGAGGAAGATGACCAAGCAGCAGCGGCCACCCAACGATCCGACCAGGCAGGGAGTTCTGGTCCTGCTTTGAAGGATCCCCCCGACCAGCCATAGTGTAACGAGTCTTGACTCCATGGAGATAGGGTCTTAATACTTTTTGTACATAAATGAAAATACATTTTGCTTTTAATTGCTGCTCGCTCTTTTATACATAAGTGCACTTTACAATTCAGTTTTACATAAGCAATATTACATGTGAATTGTTACAAGCGAATAGAATAAATGCGAACTGCTTAAGCGAACAGAATAAATACGAACTGTTTAAATGAACAGAATAATACTTTACAACAAAGGGGGAACTAACAAAATCAAAAACTGATCTATAATGAGGGCTGAGTTTGGGATTACTGATAATATGGCCGGAGGTGCTCGGCATTCCAAGCTCGGGGTACTTTGGAACCGTTCAATCTTTTGAGATGGTAAGTCCCCGGTCTGATCACCTTGTCGACCCGGTACGGACCTTCCCAGTTCGGTCCTAGCACCCCTGCACTTGGCTCTCTGGTCCCAAGGAGAACTTCCTTTAGCACAAGGGCCCTGACCTGGAAGTCTCTTCGTTTGATCCTTGAATCGAAAAACCTCTTTGCCCGCTGCTGGTAGGCTGCTATCCTTAGCGGAGCCTTGCTGCGGTGCTCCTCAACGAGATCCAAACTTGCCCTCATTAGTGCTTCGTTTTCAACCTCATCGTACAAGTCTCTCCGAAGAGAACTAGTTCCCACCTCTACAGGAATCATTGCTTCGCAGCCATAAGCTAGCGAGAAAGGGGTTTCTGAGGTGGACGTTCTTGGAGTTGTCCTGTACGCCCATAAGACTTCAAGGAGATCGTCAGCCCAATTTCCTTTGGTTGCCCCAAGTTTGGCCTTTAGGGTGTGCTTGATGGTCTTGTTGACTGCTTCAACTTGGCCGTTTGCTTGCGGTCTAGCGACTGAGGCAAATTTTTTATGGATGCCCAGCTCGTCGCAGAACTGCTTGAACTCCTCGTTATCGAATTGCTTTCCATTATCCGAGATAAAGGTGTGAGGAATTCCGTAGCGGCACACTATGTTCTTGAAAATGAAGTCTTTCAACTTTCTGGTCGTGATCGCGGCTAGCGGTTCAGCTTCCACCCATTTTGTGAAATAATCTACCGCGACCACGACATACTTGACCCCTCCCTTTCCAACTGGTATGGGACCAATAAGGTCGATCCCCCACATGGAAAATAGCCAGGGGCTAGACATCATTATCAGCTCGTGCGAGGGGGCTCGGGGAATGTTCGCGAACCGCTGGCACTTATCACATTTCTTAACAAAACTGTGCGCATCTTCTTGGATCCGGGGCCAATAATATCCCTGACGAACAACCTTGTTCGCTAGAGATCGAGCAGCCGTGTGGTTACCGCAGATCCCTTCATGAATTTCCCTTATGATGTAGTCTGCTTCTTCACTGGTTACACATCAGAGGAGAGGGGCACTGAATCCTCTCTTGTACAGCTGGTCCCCGATGAGTTTGTAACGAGCAGATCTTGCTCGCACGACCCTTGCCTCGACCTTGTTGTCTGGCAAGGTCCCATCCTTCAGGTATTGGAAAATGGGAGTCATCCAGAAATTCGGTTGAGTCACATTTACTGCCTGTTCGGCTAATCTGATAGTTGGAGCATCCACGAAACGAACAGGAATGTTGCCTGGAGCCTCTGAGTCCAACGACGAGGCTATCTTTGCTAAGGCATCCGCTATAGAATTGTTATCTTTGGGGATCTGAGTGATTTCAAAGTGCTTAAACTACCCTAGAGCAATCTTAGCCTCTTTCAGGTAGCGGACCATGTTCTCTTCCTTGGCTTGGTATTCCCCTAGAATTTGGTTGATGACCAGCATAGAGTCGCTGTAGATGCTGATCGCGGTTGCACCTATTTCTCTGGCAAGTCGCAACCCGGCTAGCAGGGCTTTATACTCTGCCTCATTGTTGGTCGCCTTAAACTTGAACCGCAGAATACCATGAATTCGAGCCCCCTCGGGGCTTACAAGGAGAAGGCCCGCACCGGCTCTTTTCCTGTTTGATGACCCGTCGACATAGAGGTTCTAGGTCGTCAGGTTCTGAATACCTTCTTGCACGACTTCTCTAGGCTGTTGCTCGCTTGGGAGATAGGAAAATTCTGAGATGAAGTCTGCAACGGCTTGCCCTTTAATGGTCGATCTGGGCTTGTACTTCAGGTCGAGCTGACTCAATTCCATGGCCCATTTGAGTAGCTTACCCGAGGTTTCTGGTTTCTGAAAGACCTGCCTAAGGGGGTAATTAGTCATTACGTTGATTGTATGGGCATGGAAGTAAGGTCGCAGCTTTCTGGATGCGATCAGCAGAGCAAGGGCTAGTCGCTTCATTTCCAGGTACCGCATCTCGGCATCCGACAGGCGCTTGCTCGCATAGTACACTGGCCATTGCACCTTTTCCTCTTCCCGTACCAGAGTTGTACTGACCGCGAACGGAGATACGGACAGGTAGATGAGCAAGATTTCCTGTGGAAGAGGCTTAGAGAGGAGAGGTGGCTTCCCAAGGTGTTCTTTTATACTCTGGAATGCCTGTTCGCATTCGGGAGTCCATTCGAAATTCTTGTTGGCCTTCAGAACATTGAAAAATGGTAAGCAGCAGTCAGTTAATCTAGATATGAAGCGACTACGTGCCGCTATCTGCCCATTTAGACTCATGACCTGCTTTTTGCTGGTCGGGCTCTCTATATCGAGCAGAGCTTGAATCTTCTCGGGGTTTATTTCTATGCCCCGCTGATTAACCATATATCCCAGGAACTTTCCTGATGACACCCCGAACGAACACTTGAGAGGGTTTAGCTTCATTCTGTACAGTCAGAGGATGTCAAACATCTCAGCGAGATGTGCAATGTGTTCTGAGGCGACCTGAGATTTGACCAGCATGTCATCCACATAGACCTCCATTGTCTTCCCGATCTGGTCGGAGAACATTCAGTTGACCAACCTCTGATAGGTCGCGCCCGCATTCTTTAGGCCGAAAGGCATGACTTTGTAACAGTATAGCCCCCGGTCCGTAATGAAGGATGCATGCTCCTCGTCTGGCCCGTACATCGGGATTTGATTGTATCCTGAGTACGCATCCATGAAGCTTAGCAGCTCGTGCCCTGAGGTGGCGTCAACGAGCTGGTCGATTCTCGGCAGAGGGAAGTTATCTTTCGGGCAAGCTTTGTTGAGGTCGCTGAAGTCTACGCAGGTCCGCCACTTGTCGTTTGGCTTCTTTACCAGGACCGGGTTGGCAACCCAGGTCGGGTAGAGAGCCTCTCGGATGGACCCGTTTCGGAGGAGGTTCTCCACTTCTGATTTTAGTGCGTTGTACCGCTCCGGATCCATCGCTCTTCTTTTCTGGCGAACCGGTATGGCATCACTGCTAAAGTTAAATGAATGGAAAATAAAGTCCAGGCTGATCCAGACCATATCTGCATGCGACCAGGCAAACACGTCAATGTTTTCCTTTAAGAAGCTTATCAGTTCGGAAGCGAGCTGAGGGTCGAGACAGCTTCCAACCCTTAACACTCGGCTCCGCTCTTTTGGATCAACCGAAATTTCGGACAGATCCTCAACCGGGCTGCTAGGAGGGATTTCCTGGATTCGCGGGTCTATGCTATCCTCCGCTGGACCAGGCTGTGGCTCGATCCGGCTGATCGCCATAGCCTGGCGGGGCACACATCGCGAAATGCCCTTTCCCTTGCCTGCCATCTGTACCGCTTTTACATAGCATTCGCGAGATGTGCTTTGCGATCCGCTTACTTCCCCTATCCCCGTTGGAGTGGGGAACTTCATCTTGAGGTGATAAATGGAAGTGATTGCCTTGAAGCTTCTCAACAGAGGTCGCCCCAAGATTCCATTAAAGGCCGATGGGCAGTCCACGACAAAAAATTCCGTAACCCTAGTCACCTCGTCGTAGTCGCCGAGCGTGACTGGTAGCTGGATCGTCCCTTTGGGGATCAGGTGATCCCCTGTAAAACCGTAAAGAGGCATCGAGGCTGGCTTTAGGTCGGCCTCGTCCAGGTTCATTCTATCAAAAGCGGTCTTGAACAGGATGTTCACAGCGCTTCCGTTGTCCATAAGCATTCTGCAGACATTATGGCACCCTATCAGGGGCGTGATTACCAGGGCGTCCTCGTGGGGATGGTGCAAGCGAGATGCTTCCTTCTCGCAGAAGGTGATCGGCTCCTCCTTTCGAGCCTTTGGCGGTTGCTGCGAAGCGTTCATTACCCTGATCGGGTCGTGATGTGCTTCGCGAGCGTACCTTTCCTGCACTCCTCGTGTGTTTCCCGCGAGGTGCGGACCTCCGAAGATTATGTTAACACTACTGTACCCGCTGTGATCACGACGCTTTTTCTTCTGCTCCCCTTGGTTCTCTTTTAGAGAGTCATTAATATATTCTTTGAAGTGTCCTTTCTTGATGAGCTCCTCGATTGCCTGCTTTAGGGCTCGGCATTCATCAGTGTGATGCCCGTTATCCCGATGGTAATGGCAGTATTTTTTGCTGTTTCTGGCCATAGCAGGAGTTTTCATTGGTTCTGGCTCACCGAGCAGGCTGGTCTCCTCGGATTTGTCAAGAATTACGGATATGGACACGTTCAGCGGAGTGTATTGAGCTCTGTCGTGGTCGCGAGGAGGAACATAAGCATAGGACTTTTTGTGCTCATAGCGGGGTTTCTTCCCTTTTCGCTGATCATTAATGTCTCCTTTGCGATCAGCTCTTCTATTTTCTCCCCGACCAGACATACTGCTGGAAGTGCCGTGATCACGACGGCGGAGCGCCGCCAATGAATTCTCTATTCGGAGATATTTTTCTGCAAGGTTGTAAAATCCGGTGAGGGAAACATCGTCCTCAGCCTGCAGTTCTTTCCACAGGTCAGTTTGCGACCGAACTCCAGCTATTATGAGTGTTCGGATGGACTCTTCTGGAGCGTGAGCGACCTTGTTGAGTTCCCTGTGGAAACGGTCGATGTAAGATTGCAGGGATTCGTCTCTTTCTTGCCTTATGTTGCTGAGGTAGCTCAAAGGCATCGAAAACTTCCGATTTGCTTGGAAATGCCGGAGGAACGTCGTGCTCATCTGAGGCCACGAACTGATCGATCCCCTTGGGAGCGACCTTAACCACCGCTTGGCGTGAGAAGTGAGCGTCACGGCCAAACAACGGCATTTTGCAAGGTCCGAAACCTGGTGGAGCTCCATCAGGTCGTTGAACTCATACAAATGATCTTGCGGGTCATGGTTCCCATCAAACGGTCGCATATCGGGCATCCTGAACCCCGGTGGGAGTGGAGCAGCTAGCACTTCGGGAGAAAAAGGGGATGTAGAGGCGATCTGTGCCTGTTCGTTTTGCTACTCCCTTAACCTGTCCAGAGCTCGCTGTAGCTCCTCAATTTGTGGTAATGGAGCCAATTGGGGGTTGCTTTCACCCGTGCGAGTCCGGCCTTCGCGATTACGGTTCAAGAGAGTCCGGAGGTCGGATTCTTCTTCGCCTCAGCCGGCATTTTAGGCCGCACTCGACACACGCTGGCTAGAGGCGTGTGAAAGCGATGGATTGCGCAGGGCATTTTCATGACCCTCGCGGTGGTACGAACCGCCCCGCGAGGTGTGGGGACCGCCCGCATGATAACGATTGGGATCGTTCTGTTGGCGGTGATAGGAATCATCGCGCCCGACATTTTTGCTTGGGTTCGCCTGCGACGTGGCATGGGACAGCTCGGGATTCACTTTTTCTCAGAGTCTTAGCTTAGTCGGCACCCTGCTCGGGGCACGATTTGTGCTTGCTGGTCCTTGGGAGCCCGTAGGCTGACCTTTTGCCACTTGCTTACCCTTACGTCTACGC
Organism: Pistacia vera; assembly: GCF_008641045.1. Classification (NCBI taxonomy): domain Eukaryota; kingdom Viridiplantae; phylum Streptophyta; class Magnoliopsida; order Sapindales; family Anacardiaceae; genus Pistacia; species Pistacia vera. Next base: position 60,876 of record NW_022196205.1, read on the forward strand.
GTTGCAGTGCTCGCGGCACGGGCTATTGCCCTTTGCCGCGCTTTCGCGTGACCTGCAGGCGTCTTTGGCGGTTGCACTACCCTAGCTGTTGTAGATGACATGCCTTGGTCCAAACGGTCCAACCTTTGGTTGACCGTCTGGAGAGTATTGTCGAACCTCTCCAGGTAGCTTATGATGGCGGGGTTGAGTTGTGAAGCTTCCGGGATATCCCCCCCAGCATTTTGCGAAACTGGAAGTACCTTGGAGGGGACTTCTTCAGCGCGCTGATTAGCTTGCTCTGGCTCAGATTGGCGGGCCATTTGCTACTGTAGGACCAGTAGGTCAAAGATTCTCCTGATGAAGGGTAGACATTAAATCAAGCCCTCCTTCTAGCGCCAAACTGTTGATGCGTGGTTCTAACACCAACTAATCGTCACGTGTGTAACGTTGATTAGTCAAGAGACACACGTGATTATGGAACGTAAAAATGTGGAATGAATGCAATAAAAGCTTTTTAAAGTGGTTCGGATGCTAAGGTAGCAAGTCCTACGTCCACTGATTTGTATTAGTAATGTGGGTCAGGTCACAACAGCGGACTGACTTACATATGGTTATGAAAAGTAAAATCAAAAGGTACAAGAGAGAGATTTTCAGTGTCAAAATGGTCGAATCCCCTTAATGAAGGGGTCTTCTTCTTTTTACATCAAGCTGAAGGCGTGTAATCATCATTAAATCCATGGGTTGGTGTGATTGTCAGGACATAATCCGGCTTTACGTCTCATTGCCCTCTTTCCAAGCTGATTTCACACGATTTATTGCAGGGAAATGGACACGTGGGAGCTCCACATCGTTTGGCAGGCCTGACGTGCGCGCATTGCCCTGACGGGAGCAGGTCACTCTTCATCACGTGACTTTCCACATCAGCGCTTATTTTTCAGAACCCTATATTAAAGGATTGAACCCATCTCCACCTAAAATGTCTTTAACTACAAAAAAGTGAAGCAATCATACAGATTTCAGAACCCTATATCTGCCATTGCTATTCCTAAAGCATGCTTCATTTTTTTTTTTGCCTTTAACATTCAGCCTTGGAAATGAATCCCTCCTCTCGTACATTCTGTCTTGTACTTCAAATATATATCTAAGTTGGTTGCTTGTCACCATTTTGAATATTGTTTAATGTCTGCCATTTTTGCTTTAGAAAACCACAGGCTTAAGGCTTCGTGCCATTCAATTGTGGAGAAATGAGTTGGATTTACAATTGGGTATTGTTTGGTGCTTCACGAAAGGCTACTACAGCCAAAATGTGATAGTGTTTTGGGTAACAATATGGAATTGGATTCCTACGAGGCTATAAGGGCACAATCAAGGTATAATTTGCTTTGGAAATCTCAAACTTTTAACTTCTACTTCTGGATTCATCCCGTGAGTGAGCTAGATACAATGTCCATAAAATCTTTATATATAATTCGATATCAAGAAAATATATTTCCTTATATCTTGTTGCAGTGCAATCAATCTATAAGAAATAGGTGTATTCTATTCACGATGAAATTGTATATTTTTATTGACAGACTATATTTGTTGAATCTGAAAATCAAATACGTCACAAGTAAAGTATAAAATAAAAGATAGAACACAATAATATACTTTAGTTCGATCTCTTTTCAAGAAATTACATCTAGCGTTTAAATAGAATAATTTTATTGAGTATCAAAACATTGTAAAATATAAAGTTGAACAATATTGACTGGGGATGGGCATGGGCCGCTCTTTATTCTTTCACACATTAGGTTTTTCACTATTACAGAAAATACATAATAGAAAACCTAATCCCATTTGGCCTCACCCGAATCTAACCCGGCCCAGACTCAAATATTAATAAACGAATCTAACTCGAATGATTTGCCATAACCCGACAATACATCAAGGCTAAGAAAAGTATACACCATATCCAACAATATTAACTTAATGTACGAAAGACTTTCTTAATATTAACATCATTTATTTTCTCTTTGTTATATATTTTAAGAATAGTTAGTTCTAATACTATTTAAGTCACTCTTTGATGATATATTTTAAGTTTTGAAACTTCCAAATTTATTTCTCTTGTTTAGATATTGTGGGTGGCCCAAATAGTTATGGCGAATTGAGAATAGTATTGATAAACGCACGGTCTTAAGTTCGATTCCTCATTTAAACATCTGCAATTTAAGTGGGCAACTATGGCGGTAGATTGTTATGCTAGTTTCCCCAAGGATTAGTCGAAGTGCACATAAGCTGACCCGAATACCTTGGTACAAAAAAAAAAAAGTTTAGATATTCAATTCCCCATTTGAGTATCTGTGATTTGAGTGAGAACCGAAGTTTAGATATTCGATTCTTCATTTAAGCCTTCTTCATTTGAGCATCTACCATTTAAGCGGGGGCTGTGGTCCAAACACTTTGGTACAAAAAAAAAAAAAAAAATGCATTTGTTTTATTATTTTGGATAAGATTTTTGAAAAAGTAAGAGTTTGGTGGTTATTTCGCGGTAGGATTTAAAAATTAACAAAAAAACCCCTTAAGTTTGTTAATTTAGCTAAACACCCCTGCAATAAAACATTCAAAATTAACAAAAACACCCCTATCCACCCATTAAATGCTGATAGCCGGCCACCACCACCGGAGAGTGGCCAAAGTCACCGACGTCGATATGACCTTTTTTGGCCAGATCCATTGTGAAAAGGTCAAATCTACAACCAGATCTGGCCACGTTTGGTCGTTAATGACGGCCAAAGATATGGCCATCGTTGATGTTCAACGACGGCTATATCTTGGCTGTTGTTGACAACCAGCTACGGCCAAAGATCTGACTGTTAACGACTAGATCTTTGGTCATATATTTGACATTTTTCAGTCAAATCCACAGTGGATCTGGCTGAAAAATGCTAGATCAAGGCACTGTCAATCAGATCCAGTTGGTAGTGCACTATTATATCAAATTTCGACTATCTTCTAGCGGTGGTGGCCAGAATCTAGAAAATGTGGGTGAATAGGAGTGTTTTTTTTAATTTTTAAATTTTTTTTTTTTTATGTTTAGTTAAATTAACAGTTTAAAAATAATTGAATAAAAGTTGATAAGATTTGTAAAATAGGAAAACAAAAGTGTGTTTTGGATAGGATAGGATAGTACAAAATAATTAAACATACGGACCTAGATATTTATGTGGGCACAATTTGTGGCAGAATTTAAGACCTCCCATTAAACTTTTTCGTATCTTTTTCTCGTGTACGTTTGGGAGATAAAGGTTTTTGTAGTATGTGAAACGGCAGTTGGTGTCTACCTCAATTCAATCAAATCTTTTATAGGTTGCATGCCTATAAGATACTTAGAATCATAATGGGCCACCAAAAAATCATCCAAGAAATCACTCCTTTTTCTTTCTTCTTTATTCTTCTGTCCACGGGAATTGACAACATTTGGACCTATTACACACAAGGCTATAGCATATACAGTATATAGGTGAGGCAGGCTGAAAACAATTCCAAACAGGTAAGACTGAATCTTTCCATAGATCTTCAACAGAGATGGCTTGAAGAAATGCCACTGCTCTACGTCACTCAACCACCCATCTCTCGATTCTCTCTGAAATATGCCCTTTCCTTACAATTCTCTGCCAACCAAAATCTATCTCAATGATCTCATCCCCTCTACGTACTCAAACCCTAATCCACATAAGCTAACTGTTGGTGTTGTGGCCAAATGTTAATCCAGATATGAACTGTGTAAACCCACATAGCGAATATATTATCCAGAGGATAAAATATTTTTTCTGTCAAAACAAAGACAACCACAAGAAAATATATGGAGTATTGCTGCAAATGCATGCATGCTTATCCATCAACTTTTTATCAGTGCATCTGCAATTTTTGACGAAGAAACAATACTTCGTTTGTGGGGGCTTGTTGGAGAGTGTGATATCATGAAGTCACCATCAAGAAGCATACTTCTTCCACGCCTCTCTAGTTGAAGCAAACCACCATGTTTAAATATTCTTGCTTTGCTGCTATTACAACTAACACACGCTGTTTAACTACTGGTTCAACCATAAAGTGGCTTTAATCTGCAAACTCTATATGTCACATCGCATCGATTCTGAGATAAAATAAACAATACTAAATACATAAACTTCGTATTGAAATGGATATGTGGTTGGGAAAACATAAACTTTAATTCCATTTTAGGATATATTTAGATTCGATTCATCTCTAACCCATCTTTATCACCTCGTATTCTCGCTGTTAACATCTTGAGTTATATTTTTCCCACTTAGCTTTTGGTGAAATGGTATTGTTGTTTACAAGTGGAAGAGATTTGATGGTAACATCTGTGTTGATTAAAGCTATATTTCTCTCTCTCTTATTATTAGATTCTTGTCTCACTGTTTCTGTAATTTTTTAATACAAGTTTCCCCATATTAGACATAATGCTCGATCAAATAGCAATATCTCACAAGGATTTAGCCCGATAATTGTATTATTACAATAACCCACAAGGGTCTAATTGAATGGTTTAGGTTTGTGATTTGCTCTTACCATCATTTGGGTCTAAATTAATCAAAGTTGGAGAAACATGTAATCAACTGATCACAATTTAGCTAGCTTTTACCATATGATTTGAGTAATAAGGTGAAAACAACGTCACACAACAATCAGAGATGGCTAATTGACTTTTCGCGAGACTAAATAAGATGTGTGTGTAGTTAAGGATAACCAGTTTAGGAATAGATTAGTAAAAAAATGATCATAAGAGAATATAGACGAATTTTTAAAGTGATTTGGCCGATAAGAATCAAACTTACGTCTATTATTATATTATTGTTTTGTATTTGATTTGCACACAAGGTAAACACAAGAAAAAACACGTAAAAGGAAGGTTAAACTCTCTCTAAGTGTATTTTATGTTCTTAAGTGAATAATCGATCTCTCAAACTAGATGTGATGTTTTCTTTTTATACACCCCTTTCGACAATAGTTGGGAGCAGTTGTTAAGTAGTGGATTAAACGTATAATTTCTTGTAATCTGAATTTGAGGCAAGCCTCCTCATACTTAAGTCTGAACATCCATCTTTAATACCGATAAGTTAGCTGGAAAAGCCATTTACTGTGGACGCGACATATTGAGTGAGTTCAACCACCAGATCCTAACATTAGGATATAAGGATAGGTGACGCGAATCTGGTCTTTTAGACTTTCACAACACAGATACTGTGATAGTACGTTTAAAAGATCGAAGTAAAAGAAAGAATCAAATTCCAATAAACAAAAGATAACCTCAATCTAATGATGTGGAACAAAAAGTCCTTCCAGATCCCCCATGATGATAACTGATAAGCATGTCCACCCAAATTAACCAAACTATCCTGACACCTTTTATTCCTGTTTTTGGACCATACGGCGCCCGCCGGATAACTCTCCTCCTCCTCCTCCTCCTCCTAACTATTTACTTTCTCTCTCTCTCTCTCTCTCCCTCGATATTTTAGCACATAATCAAAGAAAATTCTTATCTCCATATGATGGAGATTTATTCTATTCATTTCAGACTTTTGAAAAGTTGGTTAAAATGTATGTCAACTGTTTAGATATTCTCTTTAAAAAAAAAAAAAAAAATCTAGTAATCATAGTTACACGAAATTTACAATTATTCAAATCTTTCTTCTTACATAATCAATATTGAAATGGACAGATTATATGATTTAGACTCAAGGGAAAAAGAAAAGAGCTGAATTTTTTGTAAGAATATTGAGGGGGATTTGCAAAAGTTCCAAACTTTATTTGATAAAATTTCTTTATACGTGGACTCCAAAGTATCCCCTCGAATATTGAGTCTAGATTCTTGACATTCAGCCACATCAATTCAATAGTGACTAAACCACCAAGTTATAATTTTAATATATGGTTGGAAATTTCAACGTTGTTTTGATGAAACACTCCAATTTGTGTCAACTTTTTTCATTTGTGGTCTACAATTGAGAAGAAGTTAGATAAAGAGATGGACTTTGCTTCCAATGTTGCTTTCTTTTATCTTCATTTATCTTCTCTTTGTTTTTGGTGGGCAAGTGCTTTCTGCAATATAGTTCAACATTTCTAAACGAAATTATTGCCAAATGTTTGTACCAAAATAGTCCTAATGTATCCCGACAAACCCTACGATCTTTAGAAAACAGAAAATAATAATTTTTGGTTATATATATGTTTATGAATAGACTTAAGCCTTAGATCTTATAAGAACAACCACAGACTTAACTGCTTAACTAACCTCTTATCGATTCCTAATTATTACGGATATAGAAGGATCCGCAAGATCCTCCTCAAATTATGTTGTATCTTTTACCAAAACGCAATCCCATGATTGTAGGCAATCCCTTGATTATAGACGATAGCTATAGATGGAAATGTTGACTTTGTACGTAAATCATCTTGCTGTAATATTGCTCTGTATATTCTATAAATGAGATGTGCACCACCAGACAACTTCACGGTGGTTTTTCAAACCTTGTCATGGTATCGAAGCCGAAGGTCTTAAGTTCGAATCCCCAGATAAAAATTGGATAAAGAAAAATGAAAAAAATCCAATTTGATGTGAGAGGGTCTATTGGTCTAATATATGGTGAGTCTTCACCTACTAACTTAAGCTTTTAGGTGGGGTGACAACTTATCATGGTATCAGTAGTCCCCTAAGGATTCACCTCCGTCGATCCAAATGGGCTCCGAAACTTAGTAGTCTTTTTTTTTTTTAAAACACTCATTTATGCTGAAACCACAGCCAAAACACACACAATAATAAAAAACAAAAAAGTAAAGAAGACACATGATTTATCCTGGTTTGTTTCAATAAAGGGAACTATGTCCAATATATTCAAATAGATAATTTTTATTGAGTATCAAAAAGTTGCAGCAAATACAAAGGAAATGACAACAGTTCACTCTTACTCTCTATTTTTTCACACACGAAGTTTTTTTCACTATTACAAAATGCTTATAATAGAAAACCTATCCCCATTTGAACTTACCCGATCTAACTCGACCCAGACTCAAATATTTGTAAAGACTAAGAAAAGTATAAGCCATATCCAACAATTTATAGTATTGTGAATCTAAACATTATTATGACCTAATAATAATTTATTGAATATAAACTCAAACTTAATACCAACACAAACATGATTGCAACATATGTGGCTATCAAGAACCTTCCAAAACCTCAATTTCTTGGAGGTTGATTCAAGGGACAATAAGTCTTTACATAATTAATGATAAATAATACGGCATCAACAACTCTCTTTCATAAACTTTCTCTTACAACCTTGACGTAGCAGTTCGCAATTGGTTAGTTCATAACGGGTCTTACATGGGTCCCACTAATTAAGTACGAGCTGTCACGTCAGGTTTGTGAAAAAAAATTGTTAGTGTAGTATTACTCAATCAATGATATATGATTCTTATTTCTCATCAGCCTGCCCTCAACCTCAAGAAGCTCCTCTATATCTCCTACAATGTTAAACTACAAACCATTTCGAACTTCTTGTTTATGTGAAGTTTCCATAAATTTAATTGCGTGGTCCAATCGCGCATCTACATTTCATGCATTATTTTGGTTCTTTTTTTGGTCAAGTCTCCATCTCGATCAGAATTGGGAAGACTATTTTGTAGCTCTTGATATCAACTATTCAAGCTAGCAAGTTGTCAAATAATAGCTTCAGATTCTGAAAATCTAAACCATATAATTTTTAGGTTGTTGGTTGGTTCTTGATTTTAACTACTCAAAGCTTGTTGTTGGTTCTGATTGTTGAAAATTTTGAACTAATATCACTTTCGTTCATTTAATTTTCCTTTGAAAAACTTCTTCTACTTCAATTGTAACTAGATTTGCTTTTGTGTTTCACGTAAGCGTAATTCATCCAAAACGAGTATGTACTACATTGAGGGAATTCGTGCTCATTTGCTTCGCTAAGGATATCAGTTGCATTGAATTTGATTAAAGTTTTTATAAATTGATTAGTATTAGGCGAAGTGAGAATTTGTAAAGTTCATTGGTTTAGGCCCTAGTTAGTAAATTCGCGTTTTATACGCGAATTATACAACTAGCCGTATAAAACGCGAATTCACGTATTTTATTAGGGCTGCCGTATAATTCGCGAATTATATACCCTATCCGTATAATTCGCGAATTATACATGAATTTTTGCCAAATTTTTGCAGACAAAAAAATAATTAAATGATAAGGCAAAACGACGTCGTTTTGGTTGGGTTTGACTAAAATTAAAGAAAATCTCCTTCATCTTCCTCGGTTCTCTCTTCCACAGTCTTCATCTCTTCTTCAAATCTTCAACAATTCAACTCTTTTTTCTTCATCTATTGACTCTTTGAGTCTTGATCTCTTCTTCTCTTCTCTTTTTAACTCTCTTCTCCAAGCTTTAAGTCCAAGACTTCAGCTCTTCAAGCCTCAAGCTACACACTTCTTCTCTTCTCTTTTTAACTCTCTTTGAATCTTGTATGTTGGTGATTTTATTGTGTTTGTGCTGGTGTGTGAGTAGTAGTAATAGGGGCTGGTGGATTGATGGATTTGTTATATTGGTGGATTGATAGATTTGTTTGAAACATGTTGATGAAATGCTTGTGAGAGTTATATTTGATATGTTTTAACATAATATTTCATTTAGTTCTGTTGTTTTGTGTTGTATGTGTCAAAATGAAAAAACTAAAGATCATCTATGAAAGCAAAAGGTAAAGTAAAACTGCAAAAGAAAAGCAAGAATTCATAAAAATAATATTGTCGGGCTTGGATTTGGAATTGGCAGTACTTAAAGAAGAAGAAAAAAACAACAAACCATCAGCTTGAAAACACGCCAACTGCAAATTGTAAACCATGTGCACTTGTCATGTTTTTAGATTTCATAACACTATTATTATTTGACCTTTGAATGCACTGTCCAATTAAATTCAGAACATAAAATTAGAAAATAAAACACTATACTAATTGGAATCCAAATTTTGTATGCATAGCTATAAAATTACGGATAAAAATACTAGTCTTAGTTATTGTTCAAATAACTTTAAATAAAAAGAAAAATAATTGTAGGGTCGACCACAATAGTTATTTAAATCAGGAGTGTTTTGAAAAGTGCTAAAACCAGATTGCTATTGCCGTATTTTCAAAAGTATTATTGACAATGTGTCGTATAAACCCGTATATATCCGAATTGTATTTTTTCCGTATCCGAATTTTATGACCGAATTTTTACAAACGTATTTTTCACCATTTGCTGTATCATACCCGTAAAATTCTCGTACCATTTTGCCGTACCGTAATACAACTAGGGTTTAGGCACAGGAATGTCCCTACAATCAACCACCCTGGGGTAGTCATTTGAGGAGATACGGACTTTTGAAGTATTACTAAAGAGATTCCGGTTAATTTCTTGGTTGCTAATAGGAGTGGCCACTGGAGGGCATCTGGTTGTTAACTTCGGCTTAGGGGATTAGCCGAGGTGCATGTATGCTGGCCGACACCCTCGATCGCCAAAAAAAAAAAAATTCCTGCAACAATGTGTTGATAGAGTGTATGAATTGGATTCAAAGATACTGCTAAATGGACCTGCGGATGCAGTACAGGACAAGAAGAGGCATGATGAGGGCTCTCAGTTTGGGCCAAGTTGGGTTGTGCAAGAGCCCTCTCGACGTTTATGGCCTAAAAGTTTACCCATGAATAGAATTGGGCCCTTCTAACGTTTTGTGTTCACAAATTGGACAAGACCATTAAAACTCTTTTCTTATGACTGGCGCTTCTCATTGCAAAATATGGTTATCACAATTAACTAATTAAAATTCATATAAAATTATAATAAGTGATAAATTTTGGTGGTACTAGTAGGTTTCGATAATGCCTTACTAAACTACTTCTAGGTAGCCAAGTGGTTCGACAGGGACTCTTGAGTGTGTACTCAAGAGGTTCTGAGTTTGAGTTGCTCTTTAGTTGCTAATATGGATAGTCGCTGGAGCTCTTACCCAATCAGTAGTATTAGTAGGTTTCGATAATGCCTTACTAAACTACTTCTAGGTGGTTGAGTGGTTCGATAAGAACTCTTGGGTATATTATTCAAAAGGTCATGAATTCAAGTCTCTCCTTGATTGCTAATAAGAGAATCATTAAAGCTCTTACCCGACCAGTAGTTTCAAGGTCTCAAAAGATTAGTTGAGGCATGCATAGCTGGCCCGGATACCTCCAGTCAAAAAAAAAAAAAAAAAAAAGGAAAGAGGGGGGAGTGCGCTTACTAAAAATTAAAAAGACCCTCTTTGCGAATTAACACAAATGTATAAAAACTCCATTTTTTAACAACAGTTCATGCCTGAGGTGAAATGGACCCAGTTACCACCTTTGAGTATGCAGTCAAAATGCTCCAAATATTACCTAAAATGCCAGTTTGAAACTAGGATTTGGTTAGTTTTAATTTATGTCATAAGAAAAGTAAGAGATAGATGGCAGAGAGTTCTTTTTCCTGAATTTTTTTAATAAATTTCAATAATCAATTCCAAATATTAACTGTAACATTTATTCTGATACATATACCCTAAATCACAGAAAATCTATGGCACCTCTTCTCATTTCTTTCACCTTGTCACAACATTAATCACCTGTTCAAATTAGTACCAAAAAGGGATCTTCTTTCCATGCCAATTTTCCTCTTCCATACATTGATCCCTCCATCCTTGGTAAAAGAAACAACAATGAACTACTCTCAACATACAATCAATCTTCAGCTTCTTCCCTCTCTCTAGGGACAGCTCCAAAATGTTTCACTAAAATGTCGACGACTACTGGCACCAAATTCTTACAAGGCACACCCTTCTTGTAAAGTTCTCCCAAATGCGAGTCGCTCCCGATTCTCCCTCCCAAGAACACATCAACTCCTTCAACAGGCTTCCCATTCTCGTCCCTTGCCATGCACCCCAAGAAACCAATATCAGCAACTTGAACTTGCCCACATGTGTTAGGACAACCAGTCCAATGCATCCTCACCGGCTGTGTAACCGCTACGAGCCTCTGCACCTCCTCAGTCACCTTTAAGGCCCTTGCTTTTGTCTCGATAATTGCTTGCCCACAAAACTGATTTCCTGTGCAGGCAACTAAGCCTTTCATGAGAATAGGTGGCTCCGGTGAAAACTTGTTTAGTAAAGGCTCTTTAAGCAAGGCTTCGAGTTTTGAATTCTCAATGTGGGGAATTATGATGTTCTGCTCTACTGTGAGACGGAGTTCGCCTGATCCATATGTGTCTGCTAAACGAGCTAGCTCATCCATGTCATCTGCCTGGACTCGACCAACTGGAATGTGAAGACCTACATAGCTAAATCCTTCCTGTTTTTGTGGATGTACACCAAGATAATCCCTCCTCTCCCATTGCTTCTGTATCAGGTCTTCCGATGACGCTCTCTCCAGCTTTTGTTCAGGCATTCTCTTCTTGACCTCCGCCCTGAATCCTTCAACACCCTGTATTTGTTCAAAATTAACAAGTCAACCATAAAATTCATGAAAAACAAACAACATATCCATGTTTCTCTCTTTGGTCAGTAGAAGAATAATAAGTTCAATTGGGAAGCATGATCAAATTCACAATGCCTACAATATGAAGCACTCACAAGTTCATCAATTAACCACATCATTCTTGTTTTCTGCCTATTTCCTCTATAACCAAGATCTCTGTAAGCCTCTAATACAGCTTTGCACAGAGGTATCACATCATCAGCCGAGACCCAGGCATCAAGAGGTATTGCCTCTGCACATCGCTTGGGACTAAAGAACCCACCCACAAGCAGGTTGAATCCAAACCGTCCATTCTTTGTAGCAGGCATGTAAGCAAGATCATTGATGTGAGGATGTTCAAAAAGATCATGGGTACCCACTACACACACATTCCACTTCCTTGGCCTGCTCAAATGAAAGAAAATATAAGTCAAAACTCAAGATCGAAATCAAATTCGTGCTCATTATTATCGCAGATTTAAAACAAATCCAAGTTCAAAGATCTAGCAATGCTACAACCTGGGTAATAACCAGGTCTCTTCCTAAAGGAAAACAAGTTCCACATCCAAGTTTCTATTTTTAAAACTCCAAAACAGAATTGTGCTTTAAGGTATATGTTGTGATTGAAAAAGAACTTACAAGTTAGTGATAGTAGGATTGCCCTGTGCATTGGCAGTGATGAAATGGGAGAGCAAGTTGGTATAAGGCCGAGTATCAATAATTTCGTCAGGGTCGATACCTGCAATAGGATTACCAACAGGATTTCTCACATTGTCCATACCACTCTGTAGACTTGTCAAGCCCACTTCAGCAAGACCCTTAAGAATGTCCGGTACATCAGGCAAAACCACACCGCGAATTTGCCAGTTTTGCCTGGTAGTCACATCTGCACAACCATCCTTCCCATATTTTCTTATCACACTGGCCAAGTATCTTGTTTGTGCACTTGTTGTTACCCCATTTGGCAGCTTCAATCTCATCATAAATCTACCATCTGACCATCACCATTACAAGAAGACACATTATTTGATTATATCAAAGGAACTAATCAACAGAAACACAAACAGTACTCAAACAAGAAATTGTCAAAACCTAACTTTGCATTGCCACAAAATTGAAGTGAATTCAACCAATCTCGACAACCCAGAACATTAACTCATTTATTTCTCAAAATCACCAGAAAAATAAAGAAAAAATATTCATTTACAATGGTTACTAAACTCAAGATCACAGAAAATCTTACTTCACCTAAGTAGTTGACCTCCCATTTTTAAATGATCTATAATCAAACTGAGGCTAAATGAACTACAGGCAATAAATTGATTGAAATTCGAGTGACAAATCTCAATTAAAATTGATGTTCAAAAGAATAACAAATCAAAATTAGCAAAAATAAAAGAGCAAATATATGTCATAGAACTTACACTGATGCTTTCTCCTGTGAAACAAACCAAGCCACTTGAGCCTAACATCAATATCATCCTTAGTAATCTTAGCTTTATCAATCTCCTCCATTGACATCTTAGCAAGTTCTTCAATTTCATTCTCCATAAAAAGCTTCATCGGATCTTTCTCAATCTTAACCTTCTCTTGAGGATTAATCCCTCCTCTAAACTTCTCCTTCAACACAAAGTAACCATCCTTCTCCTCCACTCTCGGTTCCAACCTGGCAGCATCCACCTCAGCACCCGCCACTGGGGCGACTGCTGGCGTGGCAAGCACCCATGTCTTTGGTCGAGAAGAAGAAGAAGATGAAGATGGCAAGAGCCGAACGGAAGGGAAACGTACCGATGAAAGAGAAGCTGATGACATGATAATAGAGAGTTGCAGCATACAGAAAAAGAATGAAAATGTTGATGTTGATGATGGTGAAGAATGAAACGAAGAGAGAAAGGAGTGTGGCCATTTTTGTAAGGGACGAAAGGGGACCTTTAGAAGGAGAGGAGAGGTGAGAATTGAAGTCTTTTGGGAGGTGTCAAGGGTCAGCTTCTCGTTTCTTTGAATTATATTAGAGGGTTAGAAAGTGACACTTGACAGTTGGGTTTGTATTTACTGTAATATATTATTATGCTTTTGTCGCTGCTTTCTTTCCAAATTTGGGGTTATCTTGTGTCAGAGCCGACATCATGTGCCATGTGAATCCGTCTTCAAAAGCTTCAGAACTGTGATGAGATTGACTTTGTTCTGTGTTTTGTGATCTGTAATAGGAAGGTTAAAAGGATCAATATACAGTTATATTCAGTTATTTTGCCTCTTTTATGGAGTAGGATCAACCAAACTTTACACATAATATCCTCTACCCACCTTATTTAGCAGGGTTCCAAGAATCATGATGTAGTTTAAGTAAATATTCTTGATTTGTTTCAGGTTCAAGATGAAGAAATATGAGATTAATATGAGAAAAGAAATAAAGAAGCATTAAATGAAATAAGTAGAAGGAAAAACCAGGGGCCAACAATAAGTGAAAAAGAGTAATATTACGTCAGCAAACATTTCGCACCAACTTTTTCTCCTAACTTGACGTGACAGTTCATAATTGATTAGTTTACAATTAATTAGTAAGATCCATCTATTATAAACTGACTAATTACAAACTGTTACGTCAGGATTATAAGAGAAAGTTTATGAGAAAAAATTATTAGTGTAGTATTATTCTAAGTTAAACGTTAAGATTTAACCACTAATATGTGGCCTGATGCTTGAAGGTAAAAAAGTAAAAGAAATTTTCATAAATTCTTCAGTTCAAGTCTCCATAGGCGCTAATAAAGGTAGTTATTGAAGAGCTTATCCGATCAAAAAATGCTACGGACATCGACGTTTTACACCGAATTTTTACACCCAACAACATGTCTACTGAATCAGACAAGCCACGTATCACGTTAATAAATATTCTATGAATGAACTGTCGAAAATCAAATATAGACGATCGTCCATTGTTATTGGACGATCGTTCATTTAAAATGGGCGACCATCCACCTAAAATGAATGTCCATTCATAGTTTAAACTTAAAAAATTTGTCCTAAATTGTTTATGAACATCTGTCCTCTTATAAGGAGATTGTTATTGTTATGGATGCCTGTCCTCTTGACGATCGTGCGCCCATCTTTTAATATTAACAAATTTTAAATTTTAAATTTTAAATTTATTTAATACATTAACTGTCTAAAAGTTGACAAAAATTATTTAATGCATTAATTTATTTAATTGGGCGTCCATCCAATTGCATTGAATATGGACAAAAATTTAATGAAACTTGTCCAATTACTTTAAACATCGAACAAAAGTTAGATGACAGAAATTCAATAAATATAAACAATGGACGTTTGTCCATTGAATGCAAATTTTTTTTTAAATCCCGTCCATAGTAAATGTAAAATTTTTTAAAATTATTTGGATGGGTGTCCATTTTATATAGACACTCATACATAATAAATAAATATCTATTCATATAAGATAGACGAATGTCTATTATTTTTCTTTTAAAAATTTTTGGATGGACGTCCATCTCGTCTATAGTAAATAAACATCCGTTCATATAATCTGTCGTCCATATAATATGAACGAAAATCTATTAAATATGGACGAGTGTCCATAAATATTAAACATGGACGAGTGTCCATAAATATTAAACAGTCGTTCATTCATAAAAGACTCTAGCGTAATCGTGTCTGACTGATTGTTATATCCTTTGATACAAAAATTTAGTGTAAAATTTTGGTATCGATAACATTGCTCTACTCATATCATCAATTTCAGTCTTAAGAGGTCTATTTTGAGACACTCAAAAGTTGGCTCGGAGATCTTTATGTATATAGGTTAACTGGGGATAGAGACAAGTGGTGTAAAACTGTAAAACGCATGTGGAGGGTGGTGGGATTTCACGCACTAAATGCGCGTGGTGAAGCGAAAGAGAGTAGATTTTAACTTAACCTTATGAAGCAGCCAAGAGTCAGGCAGACTCTTTCAAAACCTCAGCCAGCCGCCACACAACTGCTTCTTGTGACCAACAAACACCTCTACAACTCAACCCACCTTCATTTTCTTATACGTTAAGTCTTCATGTAATATAGAAAAACACAAAACAAAAGACAAAAGACAAAAGACCTCTCAGATAGAGCTTCAGCCTTCAGCTGCATTGATTTCTAAATAAATGGTGGGAACTGGGAAGGAACCAAGAGAATTGTGCTTGGCAATTGGCATATCCCAAAAATTAATAATAAGAAAACTGCATCATATTTCATGTTCATCCTCTTGGCTCAGAAATATAAAGAGATTGCTACTGATGAGATTCATTAAACTAGTGGAGCTCCTTAAAAGCATTTTATCTTTCTGCCCTTTTGTCTCCATTATCTTCTCTATTTCCAACCATATATAGTATTATCTTTTACCCTTTCTTGCCCTGCATTATTCGAGTCTATTCTCTACATTCTCAGGGCCACAACCACAAACATTGTTCCCTAATAGATACTGGGATTTCTGGGGACACCATTATTTTAATAACAAAAAAATGCCCCATTAACAAAATTATATTAGGCATCATTGATTTCCTAAAGCAAGAGCAACTCAAATAGCTCTTTTTTCCAATAGTTTATGGTGAACAAAGAAAGTTTTAATCTCACTTCATGTACATTCAATGTATGAATTTATCTGTCACTAACTACACTAGTGGCTTGCCACAAATAAGCAATTGGTAGTTTTCGACACTAGCTCTTTCCTACAATCTAGCAGTTCCGCTATTGTATTATTTTCTTGTAAGGTTTGATGGTTTTTTTTAAATTTTCAATAGTTGGTTAACAAACAACGGCGGACGCGGAGGCCCTCCTCAACAAAAATCCGGGTGCCACTGCTACCCACCTTATTTAGCAGGGTTCCAAGAATCATGATGTAGTTTAAGTAAATATTCTTGATTTGTTTCAGGTTCAAGATGAAGAAATATGATTTGAGCTTTCATTAGAGGAGATGGGTAAGGAATATTTTATAATATTACTCATTAAGATTGAAAATAATTAGGAGTTGGTGCATTTCTTATAAGGTTAATGTACTAATGTGGGTGCCTAACCTCTCTATCCTATTCTAGAAATTAGATATACTACAAATAGATGATGGGATTAATATGAGAAAAGATATAAACAAACATTAAATGAAATAAGTAGAAGGAAAAACCAGGGGCCAACAATAGGTTAAAAAGAATAATATTACACCAACAAACATTTCTCACAAACTTTCTCTCGTAACCCTGACGAGACAGTTCGTAATTGATCAGTTTACAATTAATTAGTAAGACTCATGTGAGACCCATTGTGAACTAACTAATTGTGAGCTATTACGTCAAGGTTGTAAGAGAAAGTTTGTGAGAAAAAATTGTTAATGTAGTATTATTCTAAGTTAAACGTTAAGATTTAACCACTAACAGGTGGCCTGATGCTTGAAGGTAAAAAAGTAAAAGAATGTTTCATAAACTCTTCCGTTCAAGTCTCCATAAGCGCTAATAAAGGTAGTCATTGAAAAGCTTACCCGATCGAAGAATACTACGGACATCGACGTTTTGCACCGAATTTTTACACCCAACGACATGTCCACTGAATCAGACAAGCCATATATCACGTTAATAAATATTTCACGAATGAATGATCGTCTATCAAATATGGACGATCGTCTATTGTTATTGGACGACTGTTTATTTGAAATGGACTGTCGTCCGTATTATATAGATGGCCGTCCACCTAGAATGGATGCATGTTCATAGTTTAAACTTAAAAAATTTATCCTAAATTATTTATAGACGTTCATCCTCTTATAAAGACGATTGTCTATTGTCAGGGGCGGACCCAGGCCATTTGAGAGTAGGCCTGGGCCTACCCTCAAATGAGTAAATAAAAATTTAAAAATTTTTACTTTTAATTTTATGGGATAACCAAATAATGAGTGTGAAGAATCCAAGAACAGAGGACATTTTTATTTTTCACTACCATATTTTATGCAACAAAAACCACCGCAACTTTAATGATGCAAAAATGCCTCTGCAATACACCATCTCTTCCTCTTAACTCAGAAGCTTTTGCAGAAACAATTTAAGTGCTCATTCCTAGCAATGATGTCCTTTGAAATTTAGTAAAAACATTCAACTTTGACAAGAATTTTCATAAGTTTTACAGATTATCATAAAGTTGTCCTAAAATTCATAAGAGTAAACTTTATAATATTAATCAAAACCCACTTCTACAAATGACCTTTACCAATTTTTTGAAATAAATAAATAAAAAAAAGGCAAAAACTTATATAGATAATTGAAAGAATGAATCATTCTTTCAAAACCAATAATTGTCAATTTTGTGCAACTATACAAGACATAAACTTTGAACACAAACTCACGCTCTCTCTTCTCTTCAACTTCAACCTCTAAATTCTAAGGTATTCGCTTTTTTCAATTGTTTCTTGCATGTTTGGTTACCAAGAAAATGAGGTTGATTTTTCCACTTTTTTCTTTTAATGTGTTATTTTATTTTATTTTTGAACTCTGAATTCTTAGTTATTTTTCGTTTAACTGTGTTTCCTTGATGAGAAAATGAGGCAAAGTTTTGTTCATTTTTTTTTTTTTACTGTCTTTATCTTTCGTAATTTTCTCTAAATTCTATAGTTTTTATTTTATTTTATTAAGCTATTTTTAGTATGTTAGGTTGATGAGAAAATGATGCTAAGTTTTGTTCATTTTTTTGACAGTTTTTTTGTTTTGTATTTTGCTCTGAATACTATGGTTTGTTTATTTTAATTTATTAAGGTGTTTTTAGTCGGTTAGATTGATGAGAAAATAAGACAAATTTTTATGGTTTTTTTACCTCCTTTTCGTTTAGTAATATTGCTCTAAATTCTAATTTTTTTTATTTAAGTATATTTTTTGTAATATGTTTGGCTGATGAGTAAATGAGACAAAGTTTTGCTAAATTTTTAATCTCGATGGTTGAGTTTTGATTTTAATAGTTGGATTTGGAGTTATAAGCTTAAAGTTTGACTACTTCTTTGGTGATTTTAATTTATTTTTTTATAAACATTTATGTATTTTACTTGTGTTAGAGTTGTGATTGGACTTTAAATTTGTATGAAATATTTTTGGTAGATTGTGATTGATTTGAACTCTTTTGATTATATTGGATTGTTAGATTCTTGTGATTTTTTTGCTTTCTTCGCATTTAAGAGATTTTTCCACATCAAAATTTTCTTGTGTTTCCTTGTGAGTTGGATGTGATTTTACATATTTGCTTTCAAGATTTTGCTTCTCGTAGATTTATTTAAGTAGGAAAGTAATATGTTATTGTATCATTTTCTTTCAGCTTCTTGATATTGTATTATTTTCTTTGCTTAAGGTTTGATGGTTTTTTTTAAATTTTCAATAGTTGGTTAACAAACAACGGCGGAGCCGCGGAGGCCCCTCCTCAACAAAAATCCTGGGTCCGCCACTGGTTATGGAAGTCCTTCCTCTTATGAGGACGTGCATCCATCTTTTAATATTAACAAATTTTAAAATTTAAATTTATTTAATGCATTAATGGTCAAAAAGTTGACAAAAGTTATTTAATGCATTGATTTATTTAATTGGGCGTCCATCCAATTGCTTTGGATATGGACAAAAATTTAATGATACTTGTCCAATTACTTTAAACATTGACAAAAATTCAATGAATATAAACAATGGACGCCTGTCCATTGAATGCAATTTTTTTTTAAATCCCGCCCATAGTAAATGTAAAATTTTTTAAAATTGTTTGGATGAGTATCCATCTTATAAAGACGTTCGTCCATAATAAATAAACACTCTTCCATATAAGATAGATGGACGTCTATTATTTTTCTTTTAAAATTTTTTTGATGGGCGTCTATCTCGTCTATAGTAAATAGACATCCGTTCATATAATCTGTCGTCCATATAATATGAACAGGTGTTTATAAATACTGGATAATCATTCATTTATGAAAAACTCTAATATGGTTACGTCTAACTAATTATCATGTCCTTCGATACAAAAATTTGATATAAAATTTTAGTGTCTGTAACATTACTCTACTCGATCATCAATTTTAGGGTCCTAGAGATCTATTTGAGACACTCAAAAGTTCGCTCGGAGATCTTTATATATATATATATATATATATGGGTTAACTGGGGATAGAGACAAGTGGCGTAAAACTGTAAAACGCATGTGGAGGGTGGTGGGATTTCACGCACTAAATGCGCGTGGTGAAGCGAAAGAGAGGAGATTTTAACTTAACCTTATGAAGCAGCCAAGAGTCAGGCAGACTCTTTCAAAACCTCAGCCAGCCGCCACACAACTTCTTCTTTTGACCAACGAAATATAGAAAAACGAAAGACCTTTCAGATAGACCTTCAGCTGCATTGATTTCTAAATAAATGGTGGGAACTGGGAAGGAACCAAGAGAATTGTGCTTGGCAATTGGCATATCCCAAAAATTAATAATAAGAAAACTTCATCATATTTCATGTTCATCCCCTTGGCTCAGAAATATAAAGAGACTGCTACTGATGAGATTCATTAAACTAGTGGAGCTCCTTAAAAGCATTTTATCTTTCTGCCCTTTTGTCACCATTATCTTCTCTATTTCCAACCATATATAGTATTATCTTTTACCCTTTCTTGCCCTGCATTATTCGAGTCTATTCTGTCCATTCTCAGGGCCACAACCACAAACATTGTTCCCTAATAGATACTGGGATTTCTGGGGACACCATTATTTTAATAACAAAAAAATGCCCCATTAACAAAATTATATTAGGCATCATTGATTTCCTAAAGCAAGAGCAACTCAAATAGCTCTTTTTTCCAATAGTTTATGGTGAACAAAGAAAGTTTTAATCTCACTTCATGTACATTCAATGTATGAATTCATCTGTCACTAACTACACTAGTGGCTTGCCACAAATAAGCAATTGGTAGTTTTCGACACTAGCTCTTTCCTACAATCTAGCAGTTCCATACTCTTGTGAAAAGCATGTTAGGATACATACACAGAAGCAATACACCCAGATGAATTTGCCTTGTTCGCTTCTGCAAATATTTCAGCAATGTCGAAATGTTTATGATCTGCCGAGCTTGAGAGTATAAACTTCAATCTAGACAAATATGACTTCAAACTTTGCACAAGGGTTCCTTTCTATGTGACTCCTTAGGTCAGCATCTCCTTGGAATTTGAAGGTGTACAAAGCTTGTCTCTGCGTCAAGCCAACAGGGTATATTCTGTAAATTTTTAGTTTATTTCCTCCTCGTATACTTTCAGGTCTTTCCTGCTTCCAAACTGGCATGTGTTTTAGAGACTTGAACTTCATCAACACTGCTGATTCCAAGCCTTTTAGAGTCAAACTCCCAGACCTGCCCACCAAAAAGGAATCAAAGATTTTTTTTAAACGGGGAATATGAGATCAGTGAATGGTTGACTGCCACAGTCAAGTAATACAATAATAAACAGCGGATTTCTAATGCCTAATAAGGATGTATCCGAGATGGGGAAGAAAAAGCTTGATCATATGAAGGCCACACATCCTCCTCTACCAGGATTAATTATGTGAGGTAGATTTCAGTTATAGATTTCTATTGCTTATCTATCTCTAAGACAAAAGGCAAGTCCCCTGGAAAATTTAACCTGGCAAATAAAGGTTTAATATTGAAAACAAAACAACAAAATGGTTACCTCAAGAAAATGGATTCCATATAAAACCTCCCTCTTTCTCTAACATACAAATGATGCACAGTTTCTGAGCCTCTGTTGCACTTGCAAGGGCGTTTCTTGAAATCAGGGCTTTTTTCTTCTTGCTCTCGAATCATTGTTGCCAGGTGAATGCAAAGACGACATGATGAGTGTACCGCAGCCATATCCACAAGTGCCTTAAAGGAATCAGAAGGGCCCTCATACTTCCAACTGATCAGTAGAAATATTCATTGTTTTTAAGCATCTATTAGTTGGCGTCTCATTTTTAACAAAAGCCCTCATGAAGGGACCAGAGGAGAATAAGAGCAAGCAACAACTCAACAAAAGATACCTTTTCTTCAGTATATAAAAAATAAAAAAAGAACAGGAGTGTTTCCTATAATCTCATAAAAACACAGAACAGTTAGATCACCCTCTTTCACTTAATAAATTTGAACCTCACCTTATTGACTGATTGAATGCATCAGGGTTTTCTGCAATGTATTTCATGGTCTTTGCAACAATCTTGGCATCTTCAAGCTCCCGAATATGTAGAATTGCATTAGGAGAAGGAGAAAATTCTTGAATATTTGGTGCACCAATGACCACAGGGATTGTGCCTACAAAACATGATAACATATTTTATTAATAAAAGACATGATGAAATTCTGAAGCTCTAATGTCAAGAGATAAAGTTCATCTAGATATTTCATAAACCATCGGAAACTCAAACATTACAATATACAATTCACTCACAAACAAGTTATTATAACATTTAAGAGTAACTTTGAAATTAAAAATGGAAATATATGCAAAAAGAATTTTGGCAAGACCAACTTCAGAAATTTATCAATCCCCATGTTTTAAGGTGTTATAGGGGCCACATCGAACACACCATTCTTCAAATATGCAATGAGAATGAGAGTAAGGAGTAGATTTCATACCAGCAACAAGAGACTGGAAGAATTTTTCAGTGACATAATCCTCCTCATTGGAATTCTCAAAAGCCAAGCTAAATTTATAGCGCTTCAGAGTTTCCACTTTGTCCACTGCAGATATTATTCAAATAATTACTTTAACATGACATATATCCAGAAGCATATATATGATAAATAATATATGGGTCACCTAGTGAATTAACAACCAACATATAAGACATTGACCCATACTTCAGCAAATTTTGGAAATACATAAAAGAACACAATTCCTAAAGTTGCATCTGAAGTGGTAGGTAAATCTAGTGCCTTCAATGGCATTAACTTTCATCATCAAAGTAGAATTAAGGAAAATTAAAATAATTTTCTGTTGTAAGGCTGCCCAACATATTGCGAAAGACAGGTATTGCCATCATTATAATGTGAATGAGCCAACAGTTTCTTTTAAGGGTAAATTTTAGTCATTTCCTCTAACATTTGGCCTAATTATACATTTGACTTTTCTGATTTGGAAAATAATCAGAGACTTCCCCAACGGGAGAAATTTTTGATAAATTTATGAAACTTCAGATAAGCTCTTTCAAATAAAGATAAATTTCAGAGTAGCTTTAATCCAATAATCATTTTTAAGCTATAATGAAACAGCAGTGTCAATATAAACACTTTAGTAACTTATAGTTTTGAAAGCATAACTCTGGCAAGTTGTAAATAAGGTTCTTCCAGAACTCCACAGCCCTAACTAAGCAAGATATGAGTGAGAGTCTGTGTGTGTATTTAGGAAAATGAACTTCAAAATTTATTGATTTCAAAAAGATACTTAAATCTGAAGATAAAGTCAACCTGATAAAAAATACTAGCTTTCTCCCTTAATCATGACAAGAACAATGCAGTAAGCTGATAAATGCAATCACTATAAAACACCTGCTAAGCTAAGAACCACACTTAAACTTTAATCACTAGAAGGCAACGATATAAAGCAAAAAAGACCAAGAAGATGCAATATACGCTAAAAATCCTAAATAGGAATCATATCGTGATAGATACTATCAGAAATTTTTAATGATTTAAACAAAGGAACAAGACACTGATTCATATACAATTATTATAAAACTATAAATATCATTAAACATGCAATTTTCTGCACCTCTTCCATCGTGGTTACGATGGCAACCACCATAAGAATCTATCTTGATATTTGCCTTTTCAAGTGCTTCAAGAGCTTGCAAACGAAAGTTGCGAGCACCGCAATTGGAAATGAAAGCAGCTGCGAGGGCACTCTCATTTTTTGGCTGGACTGGAGCCATAATATCATACTCAGCCCAGGAAAAATATCCAACAGGAACATCTGATGACAGACTAGTCGTCATTACGATCTTATATCCCCTACTATTACACAAGTGATAAAATTAGAAAATTAGTTCTAATAAACTTTTATAAGCATACATTTTTTTTTTTTTTTTTTTAGAATTTCATTCCTTAAACCGATAAAGTCAACTAGATGGACCATACGTAATTCATATTCACATTTAAGTCAAAATTTCCCAATCGATTTAAATATGTGTGTATTGATCAGACTGCCCATGTCGAGATAGAAATTAGATCCCCATGTAAATACCCTACTTTTTCTCTACACCTTTCTTCCTTCAAATTATTTCACTCTAAATCTCATTACCATAGATTTACAAATTAGAAGACAATTCTAATCTAAACTACACTGACTCCACACGAAAGCCTAAAACAAATGCTTGAAGGAACACCACCAACCCACCTCCTCTCTCCCTCCAAAAAAAAAAAAAAAAATTAAAAGAATTAAAACCTCAACAAAATTAATTAAATTAGAAAAGAAAATTACTTCAAAATACCCTTTTTAAAAAAGAAAAGGAAAAGTGCCTTTTCTTTTCATTTACAACAAAGTCATCTTAGACAGTGCTTACCCACCGTCGTGCTTGAGCGAGATTATTCTCTGAATAGTACTGAGCTGATTCCATTGAACGTAGCACACTAGCTGTTCCAGTTCCTTGAGGCATGCCAAATGCAGCATCAGGATTCTTACCATGACTATATCCAAACTTGCACCCCACACCACAAGTTTCCCACTCCTAGATAGCATGCAAAAAGGAAGCTCAGATACATAGAGAGATAGAACTAAAACATAACATTAAGTAATTGTATCGTTTGAACTCTTTGTCAAACCATCAAAGAAGATCGACTCACAAGTCACAAAAACCATCAGCAACAGAAAGAATATTTCTCAAATCACAAGATCAATTGGCACCAAATCACTTATATCATTTAAAATGTGTGGCAAATGGTCAAATAATTTCTGCTTTACAAGATACTTCCTGCGGTATTAATTAACATTTGGAAACAGTGAATGAAAATACTGTAAGCATTAAGGTTTAAACTGATTCAAATGGTCAGCCTGTAATGTGAATCCAAGATTAGGTCAGCCTGTAATTTAAAAATGGAGTACATATTGTAAACTAACAACAATAGAGACCAAAAATACCACACTGGTTTCAAAATCGCAATGTCTATATCTACACAGTGAATGTAGTTTTCTAACTTTACAGTCACTTTCCCACTTCGGTCTAAACAAAGCATATAAAACAAAAATGTCGGAGAACTAATCTGAACACCAAGTTTTAAATTACACAATCAAAAAAAAGATCGTCAAAAAACTATTCGGGCGGATGATTCATAAATTTGCAAGCTGAAAACTTCTTTCTCCATCAAGACAAGGCTACAACTTCTATGAAAGCATCAAATTTCAAATCCCTCATTCGATAACATAGATAAATAGCTGAAAGTGCACTGAATACGACACAATCGATTATCATGCTGCTTAAAGTTCACACTCTACCAGCAGGTTTCACCATACCCTATAATCAGTAACGTTAAACATAAGTAGCAATAATCCCAAGTCACGCTACAATACAAGAATAGAATTTCCTAAAATCTCAAATCCATTTTAAATAAAACGGAAGAGAGAACAAAATTGCATAACATGTTGACAATAAAAATAGTTAGAAATTGTCATAAAAACAAAAAACCTTTATCATATACATTAAAACCCAAAATAGATATAGAACCAATTAACATAAGATTTTAACAAACAAACAAACCTTATCAGCGCCAGAAACCAGGACAGGATCTTTCTCAAAATCCCTTGAATAATTTACAGCATCCTGTTTCTCCAACCACTCTTCACAAGTCTCATCCGCCTCCACAAGCGGCTCATGAGGCTTTTCAATCACCAAGTCACCGTCACCAATCATCTCGAATTCAGTTGCAGCGGGAGATGATTTGTGAAAAAGATCAGCCAAAGAATCGAACATAGCTGCGTTTTTGGCCATGTCAAGACGACCCAAGAAGGCGATCTCTGCTATAACCACAAGAGCCACGAAAAAAGGCATCCAGTTTGACCATTTCCTCTTCGGTACTGAAGAAGAAGAAGAAGAAGACGACCCATTTGCAAGAGGGGGCAATTCTTCTCCTTCTTCTGCATTATGGGCAGCTCTTGATCCTCTAAAATTTGATAAAACACCCATCAAGCTTTGATCTTTGGATTGTTTTTTTTGTGGAAAAAAAAGTAATGAGAAAAAATGTTATATTTGAAAAAGGGTTTTGCGTGTCAAGCGAAGACTTTTGTGTTTTCTCTATTGCAAAAGTCCACGCTCGCCCTTTGATCTGTGGCGTTCTGTTTATATACTGCTTTTCAGGTGGTGGTGATCAAAATTAAAATGGTTTTCATGTAATAAATTTAAAAAAAAAAAAAATCAAACAGTTCGATGGAGACTTTTATGTCTGATTAGTAAATACGGATACGATAAAAGAATAGTAAGAAAATTTTACGAGTATGATACAGCAAATAGTAAAAAATATGTTTGTAAAAATTCGGCTATAAAATTCAGATACGGAAAAAATACGATACGGGTTTAATATAACACATTATCAATAATACGTTTTGAAAAATACGACAATATCAATCATAGTTTTAGCACTTTTCATGGGCCACTTGGTTAAAATTTATATAACGTTTCAAATATACGGGTACGGTAAAAAAAGGATACGGGAATTTTACAGATATGATACGGAAAATGATGAAAAATATGTTTATAAAAATTCAAAAAATATTCAAAAAAATTCGGATGCGGGAATAATTCGCGAATAATATGACTGGACTTATAAAATACAGTTGTTCGCGAATAATACGTGAATTATATGGGTGGGCATATAATTCGCGAATTTATTAACTAGGC
The DNA here is from genome assembly GCF_008641045.1 of Pistacia vera. Classification (NCBI taxonomy): domain Eukaryota; kingdom Viridiplantae; phylum Streptophyta; class Magnoliopsida; order Sapindales; family Anacardiaceae; genus Pistacia; species Pistacia vera. Next base: position 87,312 of record NW_022196205.1, read on the forward strand.
TTTTACGTATATTACTTAAAGAATGTTTTAAGTTTGAATTCTTCCTGAGTTGTTAATATGGGTGGCTATTAGAGTTCTTATCCGGTCGATAGTTTCAGGATTTTGAGAGATTAATTGAGATACGCGTAAACTGATCCAACATTCCGTCATAAATTATAAACAGTTAGGTATGTACTTAAATGGATATTGTGATATGTTGATGTTTAAATCTGATGTCAACTTTAATTGTAATTGATTGGAATATCAATTTTACCTAATTTGTAAAGTTTTTATGTGAATGATCATATTATAGATAAGATATAAATTTTAGGGGATTAAAATGTCAGTTTCCAATTAGATTCGTTTGGATTAGTTTATTTGTATATATTACATTTTTTTTTTTTTTTTTTTTTTGACATTAACAAATATATAACTTTTACATTAAGATTATATGAGTAGTATATAATATAAGAATTTAAATTTATTATTTTTTGTAAGGGGCTTATCTTGAGGTTTATTCGAATGATATGATTTTTCCTAATATTTCAGACATAACATAAATTTCTCCACCTCTAATGAAATGTCAATGTGTCATTAGAATTTATACTATAATAAGTTAATAAATATTTATTTAATTACTTTTCTATCCTTTTATTATAGAGCGAACGACTTTTTTCCACTCAAATAATTGTTTAATGACACTTTTTCACCCACAGAACTTTTAAAATATCACTTTATTATCCAAATTTATATTTCAACGGTGAGCAAAGAACAAACTCAGTCCAGGCTATTGAGGTTTTTGAAGAGGGGGAGGTCGATGAGTTTTTTGGTAGTAGAACGTTGGATTTTGATAGTTGGGATTTATCAGAATTTGACTTGAAAGGGGCAGTTACACAAACCCTAATTACTCGATTATCGACGATTGGCAAGGTCAACAGAAATAAGGTTTGAGGGATTTTGGTGAGTGATGATTGGAGAAGAGAATAGTGGTGGTGTGAGATCGTAACGATGCCGAAATAAAAAATGGAATATAAATTTATGTAGTAAACTAGTATTTTAAAAGTTTGTGAATAAAAAAGTGTCGGTTAAGTCATTATTCGGGTGAGAAAAAGTTGTTCAATCTCTATTTTAACACCAAAAACTTAAATCCCGAAAAGATTTTACACTTTTTCATGAGAGAAAAAGTCATTATTGTTGGAAAATCCCTACTCAAAGAAACACAGCTTTATGTATTAAACAATTAAAAAGATGGAAATAAATTATTAGTGTCTAAATCAAAGTGCACAGAAAAAGGGATTAAAAGGAGTTTGGGATGGAGTAGGTGAGCAGTTAGTGTTGCAGATTTGTTAATTTTGATGTGTGAATTCATTAGAAAATGGAGTCCCACCACCATCCCCAGCCCAACCGATTTAAATATGGAATTCCCAACACAATTATCGAAACCCCTTTTCGATTTAATCAGTATGATATAATATAATAGAATAAATATTAGGATTCGTAGTAGTATTACAAATACGAAGTATGCACAAAATCTTTATGGGGGAAAAAAGAATTCCGCAGACTCAGTACAAGAAAAGATAGTTGACTTTATATCAACATGTAATTTGATCTTTTAATCTATTGGAAAAAGAAAAATACTACGAACACCGACGTTTTATATCAAATTTTTACACCGAACGACATATTCGTTGAATATCAAATTTTTACACCGAATGACATATTCGTTGAATTAGACAAGTCACGTACCACGTTAACAAATATTCTACGAATAAACAGTCGTCCATCAAATATGAACGATCGTCTATTATTATTGAACGATCATTCATTTAAAATGGATTACCGTCTATATTATATGGATGATCGTTTACCTAGAATTAACTTCTGTTTATAATTTAAACTTAAAAAATTTATCTTAAATTATTTATAGATGCTCATCCTCTTATGAGAATGATTATCCATAGTTATGAGCGCCCGTCTTCTTTTTTAATATTAACAAATTTTAAAATTTAAATTTATTTAATGCATTAATGGTCCAAAAGTTGACAAAAGTTATTTAATGCGTTAATTTATTTAATTGGGCGTCCATCCCATTGCTTTAAATATGGACAAAAATTTAATGAAACTTGACAAAAGTTAAATGACAAATATTTAAACAATAAGGACCCCTGTCCATTCAATGTAAATTTTTATAAAATTGTTTGGACGGCCCATAGTAAATGTAAAATTTTTTAAAATTGTTTTGACGGGCATCCCGTCCATAGTAAATAGGCATATGTCCATAAGATGGACCAACGTCTATTATTTTTTTTTAAAATTTTTTAAATGAGCGTCCATCTTAAATGAACACCCGTCCATATAAAATGAATAAAAATCTATTAAATATAGACAAACATCCATAAATATTAGACGACCATTCATTCACAAAAGACTCCAACATGATCACGTCTAACTGGTTGTCATGTCCTTCGATACAAAAATTCGGTATAAAATTTCGATATTCATAGCATTACTCATTAGAAAAAAGTTTAGCGGCCAATCCACTTTCCGATTGCGTTTGCCTTTCAATAAAAACAGATGAGCGCAAATAACCTACATCACGAAGAGAAATATAAACCAACCCCTAGGTAGTCGAATGATTCAATAAGAACTCTTAGACGTATTACTCAAGAGGTCTTGAGTTTAAATTTCTCTTCGATTATTAGCAAGAGTGACCACTGGAACTCTTACCCAATCAATAATTCTAAGCAATGTTTTAATAACCAACCCAAGGTAAAACTCTCGGGTTGATCAGTTTAACCGGCTTGACCCACTGGTCAAACCAGGTGTCAAAAAGTTTAAAATAAATACACCCCTGAAAAATTTTAAGTCCGTACAAGTTTGAAATTTAACAAACACGAAGAATTTTAAGTCCCTACAAGTTTAAAATTTAGCAAACACACCCCAAATACAAATCAACGGTCGACTGGTTGGTGACAACGGCCAAGACTGGTTGAAATACGCGTAAACTAGTCTGAACAACCTCAGTTGTATATGCAATAAAAAAGCTAATGAATAAGATATTAACAAAAATATTACAAAACTCCATCAATTTCAACTACATCAATGCCTGCCTTCTAAAATCATCATAAATTAACAAATCAACAGCGTGAGTTAAAAATTCTGATAAGAGGACACTGATGAATGACACAAAAAGATGTAGAAAACAACATGGCTGATACCTGGTTAACGATATAGCTGAGAAATGGCGGTATCTCATCTCCCTACATCTATTATACATTGCATAATTTCTATATACAATGCCATTCTATTTACAAAATACAGATACAAGACATGAATATAAAGTAGTATACTTATCTAAAACACCTAACTTAATGCTACCCACTTAGTCATCCATCAATTGCAACTACTGCAAATCTTATCTAAACATACAAGTTCTTATACAGATGCTTCTGACCTATTATCTGTCAAGATCTTATGTAGCAAAATCATCAATTAGTTATCAGCAAGAACCGTCAACAAAATATAACCACCAATATTTTTCTCGTGCTTCTTCAGCTAGGTACCTGGAGATTCTGGGTGCATTGGAGGGTTAAGTTTAAATTTCAAACTTCAGGCCAAAAAGTCACAACTCAGCTTCCTCTTAAAAAGTACTGCGTACCAGATCTTGGCAGAACCTGAATCATCAGGTATAAAGAAGAGTGAAACTCCAGAAAAATTCAAACTATCCAAGATTAAGTGATTTTAAATCTGAGGGAAATTTAGAAAACAAATTGATAAATACAGTAATTATTCTAAAAATCACCTGATCAGATTTCGGATCATCAAAGGCAGTAGTCTGCGATCTTCTTGCCATGTTCCGCGGCTTGTCTTCTGTACTTGGCAAATGCAAAACAGACATATGCAACAGTCACAAATTCTAGACTCCAGCAAATGCAATTAAATGGTTCAAGATGCATAACATTAAAACTCTGAATTAGAAAGTTCCATTTTAACTTGGTTCACACTAGGTTTCTAGTGATGGGGTTCCTTAGGAGTTATGCCCCTTAAAATGGTTTCTCTAAAGTAAGGCCCCTTAAAATGACATTGAAAAGGAAACCCATATATTTCCGGTTGAAAATCACTTCAATGAAGTTGCTAATGTTGCTAGTGAAATTTTCTCCTTTTCTTAAAATCACGCTTTATATGTTTTTTTGACGTATAACAGTTATCAGCTTTAATCCCACCCAAGGCATCGAATTTCAAAATAGCAACACTAAAAAGCTGACATATTTTAAAATTATGTCATGGGCCTTTCACAATTGACAACATGGTTGAGTCAAAGAAGTGGTCGGTGCTGTTCTAAATCAAAACTTGGCGAACTACTTAACTTTTTGGACTAGAATATATCTGTAAAAAATGAATTAAATCACTGGAGTGTCTCATCTTAGTTCAAAATATAATGGTATCATTGTCAAAATATATGCTCACACAACCTTAAAGAATAGGAACACAGTCACACACAACATAAAACTATACATAGATTATCAATTCTAGAATAAGGAAAGAAATCTAACTACAGTTTGCAGCTTCATTGATTTCGTTGCAAATCAATAAATTAAAAATCATGGACTGGCGTCCATATTTGTTAAAAAAATTTTTTTTAATTATATAACGAATGGCTTGTCTAATATGCTTCATTTTTAAGCGCCAAATTTTTTTCTTCTCTTCTCCTTCGTCTTCGTCATTTGTTTTTCTTCTGTTCTTCGTCTGCGCCATTTGGTTTTCTTAGCTTCTCCTTCTTGCGTGTTGTGATTCCTTGACGTCGGTTGCTTCCTCAACAGCCAAGCCCAGCAGCAATATCTCGTCCAAGCACCAGCAGCAATATCTCGTTCTACAGAATAACCTTGAAACAAAGTAAATATCAAAACTGCTAAAGCTAGGATTTGTTTGTTAAGGTAAAGAATTTTGACTTATTTTATATTCATTTTGTTTCCTATTCTATTTTAGATTGAATATATGTTTGAATGGATTGAATACATGTTTGATAGATATATTTGTGGTGACAGTTGTGAACTAGATTCGTGAACGCAAAAACTGGTATTAGTTGTGCATGAAATAATTGAATATGGAAGAGTCCAGTTTGCCTGGTTTCAATGATGTTCAGGTAAGTTGTTTTAGAAACTTTTTAAATATGGTGTATTGTATTGTTTATTATGATGTGTTTACATTCAATTTTTATTTATAAAACCATTGAATCAGAAAATGAATGTGATATTAGAAGATACGGGATGTGGCAGAGGAAGAAGTGGAGCCGCATATTGGAATGTGGTTTGATTCAGTTGATAGTTTGGTGAAGTATTACAAGGTATGGGAATAAAATGGGTTTTAAGAAATGATACGTACGTCAAGAAGGAGATGATGGGAGTAGAGATACTGACAGTGGCGTGTTCTTGTTCTTGGAAGGAAGAAGTAAATGCAGAAATACCTTGAAAAAACAACATGTTGCAAAAATAGATTGTAAGAGTCGGATTAGTGCAACTTGAATGGTGAATACAAATGGGAAATTAAATCAGTTGTGCTTGAACATAACCATGATCTTACAAGTCCGACAAAAAGAAGATTTCAAGGTAAACCGAACGATACAGCCTTTGTGAAAAGGAGGCTTGAAGTTAATGATCAGGCTGGGATTAGAACATGTAAAATTTTCAGTCATGTTCAGTTGAGGCAGGAGGTGTAGAGAATTTTTCATTTCTACAAAAAGATTGTAGGAATTACATTGAAAAAGTTAGAAGGCTACGACTTGGAGTTGGAGATGCTTCGGCTGCTAGATTATTTTATGAAAATGCAAAAGGAGAATTCTAATTTCTGGTACATGATTGATGTAGATGAAGAGAGTCGATTGAAGAATGTGCTATAAGTTGATGCTAGATGTAGGGCCGCATATAAAGATTTTGGTGATGTTGTGACCTTCGACACACGTATCTAACGAACAAGTATGATATGCCATTGCGGCTTTGTGGGGGTTGATCATCAGGACATTCGACATTGTTAGGTTGTGGGTTAATTTCACATGAGGACACAAAGACATTTGTATCTGTTTCGTTCTTGGCTTGAATGCATGGATGTTGCTCCTAATGGAATTATCACTGATCAAGATAAGGCCATGCAAAATACAATTGAGATTGTTTTCCCCTACAAGACATAGGTGTGTTTGTGGCATATAATGAAGAAACTGCCTGAGAAGTTAGAGGGTATAACGAATATGAAACTATAAAGTTTACGCTACAAAATAGTGTATGATTCATTGACACGTGAAGAGTTCGAAGAACGGTGGAACAAATTCATTGATGTGTATAACTTCATGAGAATGAATGGTTATCGGATTGTATAAAGAAAGAGTACGTGGGTGCCTGCATTTCAAGATACATTCTGGGCAGGTATGTCTACTACCCAACGTAGTGAAATATGCATGCATTTTTCGATGGATATGTAAATTCCAAAACAACATTGAAACAATTTGTGGAACAATTGATAATGCATTGCGAGATAAAGTGGAAAAGGAGAGGGAGGCTGATTTTAGATCTTTCAAGTCTTGGATCCATGCATAACGAATTACCCCATTGAGAAACAATTTCAAAATGCATACACAACTGCAAAATTTAAGTGTTTCAAGAAGAGATTGCGGGGAAGATTTATTGTAATTATCTTTTCTGAAAAAGTCAGATTCGTATGAGGAGTATCAGGTTTTAAAGATGTTTGGTTTGGAGATAGTAATCGGCGTGTTCCCTTTCTGGTTTACTTTGAATAAATTTCATGTGATTTCGCTGCAATTGTCATTGTTTGAGTTCAAAGGATTTTATGCAGACATGCCATTATTTTGTTGATTCATAAAGGGTTTCACACATTCCAGATAAGTACATTCACGGCGTTGGAGGAAAAACATAAAAAGATGTCATACGAAAATCAAGGTAAGTTATAATAGGTGGAGCACAAACGTTGAAGGACAACGTTTTGAGAATTGTCTAATCTAATGCGACAGTAGCTGATATGGTATCAAACAATGAGGAAGACTGTAACATGTTGATGGAATTGATTACTGGAGTGAAAAATCAGTTGGAGCAGAAGGAAAGTTGGGGAGGGTTTGGTAGTAAAGAGGGGGACAATCCTCAGAAAGAGGGGAATAGTCTAATTAATAGTCCACGGATAGCTCGCAGCAAAGGTCGTCCTCCATGCAAAAGAAAACAATCAAAGGTTGACGAAATTGTACGTAGGGCTAAAAATAAAAAACTGCGAAAACAAAGACTTGGTATGAGTTATACACCCATTCTGACATGATATTTGTTTTTTAAGATTATTTACGTATTTGAAGTTATTATAATATTTACTTGATTATTAATGTGTTATGCTACTTTATAGGGAAGAATCATCGCAGAGCGAGACAACATTGCTGAAACTGCATTAGGAACTCAAGTGTTATCAAATGATATTGTTGCTACTCAGGTATGTATTATGTACGTTGATAATTGTAAAAACCTTAAGTTTCTATAACATGTGCTAAGTTGTGGTTATTAAAAATTGACAGTTGTCCACTGATCCGGTTTAGAATCTCAAAGCAAATAGTAATTTATGTCCTGGATAGGAAGTGTAAATGATGAACATGTTTCGTTGGGAGAGATTTGATATCGTTAACCGATTGGAGCATTGTTGCATTTGTATTAGGTAGAAATTATTCGCGTTGTGGTAATTTCTAACGAATGCAGTTGAGCTATATCTGAATCAGTTGTTTGGTTTTTATTCTTTTTGTTGCTGATTGGGTAAGAGTAGACTGTTGTTGTAGGGTGTTGAATTCATATAATAATAGAAATGCATATAATTCCTTATTCGGAATGTTTCAGTAATATTATCGTTATTTCATTTCAGATTATTCTACATTCATTTCAGATTAGGGTATTGATATTCTTTTGGTATCAGTTGTTTTGTTTTTATTATTTCTGTTGCTGGTTAGGTAAGATACACTGTTGATTGTAGGGTGTTGAATCATAATAATAATGTAAATGTATATATTATCCTTATTCTGGATGTTTTTAGTATATATTATCGTCACATTTATTTCAGATTATTCTACATTTCATTTCAGATTATACTGTGGCACATATAATCTTCGTACATAAATTTATACTAAGAATAACAGTCATATGAAATTGGAGAAGTTCAACTAATTGAGACATATTGTAAAATCAAACTTTATTAATTAACATATTTCTATACATACATTCAGTATTTGAACTACACATAATTACAATTAACATTCATAGTCTGTTCCCAATTAACTACACAAATGTTGAGAAGACAGAGATTGTTCAGTAGTTCTTCATCCTAGTGTAAGGGGTGGAGGCTGATTGGAGGAGGACGAGGCTGGTGACAATTTCTTCATCATGTTGGATATTTCTGTCATGCGTTCCCCAAGGATGTCAATTGTTTCTTCTATTCTTGCTGCGAACGAGTTAAAATCACTTTGCAACTGATCCTGTTATTCTTGCATTTTCCTCTCAATACGTGAAAACTCTTTTCTTGAAACCTTCAATCCATCAATTCTGCTTACTATTCGTCTAAGGTTTGAGAAGACATTGTTCACATTCTGAGAAGATCCGGGTTCCATACTTGTTCTTCTTCTTTTCCCGCACATAGACTCGTCCTTCATTTTCCCCTTCTGGAATAGGGACACCTCTCTGCACCATTGCCTCTCCTCAATTTCATCCCTAATCAACAACCATTCTCCTGACACATTCTTTTTAATCAAACCCATTTAGACAATGGCATCTCCCAACAAATTATTTGCAGAAAACGTTATCTTATTGGCTTCATCTAAAGGGGTGATCTGAAAACCCACTTCTGACATATTAGCGTAACAATCATCCCCAATAAATGTCACCTTTTTCTGCTTTAATCTCTCCCAACTTTTAATCAATAACTGAGCTGAATTTACTTGCTTCCCTGTTACTGCTGCTTCCATCACAATAAATCCTTCACTGTCACATTTCCATTTGTCTCTTTCCTGCCATTAAATGTGAATGTCAGAAATCTATGAAAACTCTCATGGCATGATTTCTTAACTTCGTAGATTTACACCTATATGGATGATAAACCCCTATTCCATAAACCGCTCCAAGCTTGTTGGAATCCCACATTTTGGGTATGCTATCCAAACCTTCAAAATCAATCCCTATCCAGTTTGCTAGTCCTGTGGCCTCACAACACAATTCTGATTCTTTATCTAAAAAACATTGTATACAGCGGTAAATCATCAGTACTTGTCTCCACAACTTCCAAACTACTAAAAAACTCGTAAATCAAATGCTTATATCCGTCATATGTAATACTCGCCAACGCTCCCATTTCAAATATGAATCCAACCATTAATCTCAACCAACCCAAACTACTTATAAATCCTATACCAAACTTCTTCCAAGACAAATATCTCTTTTCGCCATCTCTTTGTATTGCTTTTTATGTTGCCTTCTCGAAATTGGACTCCAGATGATAAGAGCCTGCAACTGGAGTGCGTTGTTTTTTGCTCTTACCATTTTTCTTCCTTCTAAAACCCTGCAAAAAACATATCCATAAGTACTATCACAAACACAAAACACATATAGCATAACCATGTATCCCACTTTTAACAGTATACTATCAAAATCAATCCACATTCTGGGATGAGTCATATTAAGAGCTGTTTGATTTGTATGTGTTTGAATAGATTCTTTGGTTATGTGTTATATGATGCATTTTATATTTAAATCCCAGCCACCTTTACCTCATAATGGCCAAAATGCAGTCCAGAACAATGAATTGGAGGCTGGAATTACATGGTTCTGGACTGCATTTTTGGCCAATTATGCAGGTAAAGGTGGCGGGGATTTTATAAATGCAGTCCAGAACCATGTAATTCCAGCCTCCAATTCATTGTTCTGGACTGCATTTTGGCCACATTATTTAAAATCCCAGCCACCTTTACCTGCATAATTGGGCAAAAATGCAGTCCAGAACCATGAATTGGAGGCTGGAAATACATGGTTCTGGACTACATTTTTGGCCAATTATGCAGTCCAGAACCATGTAATTCAGCCTCCAATTCATGCTTTTATTCAACAAAAATGCAACCATAAACGCATATAAAACCAGCCACCACTACATGTAAATTTCGGTCGACATAAAATTCATAAACACTGGAATCCAAGCCATCATGTGATGCATCTATAACACATAACCAAAGAATCCCTTCAAATAAAACTCCATTAAAGCAAGATGAGATTTAAAAAATATCAACCGCTGGACCACAGTAAGAAATGTTCAGTGCTGTACGTATCACCAAAGGGATGAACAGAAAATTAATTACAAACAAAATGCATTAGTCAAGGAAATACAACCACAGCCCCAGCCACAGCCACAGACTTTTCTTTTCTTTTATTAGTTATTATCACAGTGAAGTAGGAATTTGAATGAGAAATAAGAGCATGTAAAAACCAAGAAAAAGTAAGCGTTATGAGAACCATAAGTAAGTCTTTTCTATATTTTCTTCCTCCACTTTTCTCCATGACAAAGTATGTGTTTCTTTACTAACTGACCAACATCCCATTTCCTACAGCCATGGCCCTTCCTGTTTGGAATTAGGGCTCATGACCTCCTCTTTCTTTTCTGTCTATATCAATCGCAACAAACAGTCAGTTATTCAAGTTAAACAAGGCAAACAACATTTCAATCATTTATTTTTCCCTTTCAATTGATCCCTACATGTATATATATCTACCAACCAATTAGTTGTCGAATACGAAAAATGAATTCTAATTCCTATTATGTACAATAAGCCTAGCAGCAAAAAAACAACGGCTCTACAACTGAGGATTCCTCCCTCTTTAATAGCTCCCCTCACAATGTGGCCAGCCTGAGGTCTCACCCGAACACATAAGACCATAAATATCTCTATCTATTAATAATCAACTATATAAAATATGAAACCAACACCCAGGAAGCTGTGACCTATGACAGTGTTCTGATGTTTATAATATACAAAAGCTCCATTGGTTAGTTCAACAACTCATGATAAATCAAAAGATCCCTGCCCTTCACTGATTGCATATAGCAGTTTTCTTCTAAAACACCCAAAACATAACACTTCTATTGTCAATCACACAAACCAGTCCCACCAAATTGACTGATTCTCTTTTATCAAATCAACTCCATTCAACACAAATGTAAATCCAACACATCCATCCAACTAAAAAAAATAAAAAAAAAATTGAAAAACGGAAGTATAATTACCGCAGCTGATTTGTTTTTTTTGAGATGAGAAGACGATGAACCAGAGCGCGCAAATGAGATGAAGAACCCATGAATCAAGTGCAGATGGAAGAAAGAAGAAGACTACTGCTGTTTTTTTCAAACGCTTTCCCCAAAAGTTTTAAATAAACCTAAAACTTTTTTAATTCTAATTTTTATTTTAGAAGTTTAATAAACCTAAAACTTTTTTAATTCTTTTTTTTATTTTAATTAGAGGTGGGACGCCCCTCCATTCCTTAGGGACGCCCATCCCTAAGGAATGGTCTCCATATTTAAGGGACGCCCGTCCTAAGGAATGGACTGCCGTCCTTAAGTATGGACGACCGTCCATAATTAAGGACGCCCGTCTCTAAGGAATGGGCGGGCGTCCAAATATTTTTTAAAAATTTTTAACAAAATTATGGACGGGCGTCCATTCTATACCGACGCCCGTCCATCCCAGATTTTTTTAAATTTTTATATTTTATAAAACCATCCAAATTAAGGACGGGCGTCCATTAACATATGAACGTCCGCCAATGTTTAGACGGCCCGTTCATGACCTGTGAACGGCCGTCCCTAATTTTTTTTAATATTTTTTATTTTTTTTAGCAATGGACGCGTCCTCTAAATCAGGACGCCCGCCCGTAGTAAATAGATCCCCGTCCATAATATGGACGGAGACCATATGAGTGACGACCGTCCATATGTCCATATAAGATGGACCGACGTCCATAGTTTAACGCCGTCTTCTCTTTATATTACAAATTTAAATTATTTAATGCATTAATGGTCAAAAGTTGACAAAAGTATTTAATGCATAATTTATTTAATTGGGCGTCCATCCCTTGCTTTAACTTGTCCATTACTTTAAACAAATTTCAGGATTCTGAAAGATTAACTGAGGTGCACGTAAACTGATCAAACACCTCCGTCATAAATTATAAACAGTTAGGTATGTACTTAAATGGATATTGTGATATGTTGATGTTTAAATCTGATGTCAACTTTACTTGTAATTGATTGGAATATCAATTTCACCTAATTTGTAAAGTTTTTATGTGAATGATCATATTATAGATATGATATAAATTTTAGGGGATTAAAATGTCAGTTTCCAGTTAGATTCGTTTGGATTAGTTTTATTTGTATATATTACAATTTTTTTTTTATTTTTTTTTTTGGCATTAACAAATATATAACTTTCATATTAAGATTATATGAGTAGTATATAATATAAGAATTTAAATTTATTATTTTTTGTAAGGGGCTTATCTTGAGGTTTATTCGAATAATATGATTTTTCCTAATATTTCAGGCATAACATAAATTTCTCCACCTCTAATGAAATGTTAATGTGTCATTAGAATTTATACTATAATAAGTTAATAAATATTTATTTAATTACTTTTCTATCCTTTTATTCTAGAGCGAACGACTTTTTTCCACTCAAATAATGGTTTAATAACACTTTTTCACTCACAAAACTTTTAAAATACCACTTTACTATCCAAATTTATATTTCAACGGTGAACAAAGAACAAACTTGGTCTAAGCTATTGAGGTTTTTGAAGAGACGGAGGTCGATGAGTTTTTCGGTGAGGGAATGTTAGATTTTGATGGTTGAGATTGATTGGAATTTGACTTAGAAGGGACAGCTACACAAACCCTAATCATTTGAATGTTGACGATTGGCGAGGTCAACGGGAGGAAAGTTTGAGGGGTTTTGGTGAGTGATGATTAGATAAGAGAATGGTGGTGGTAGAAGGTCATAACGATGCCAGAATAAAAAATAGAATGTAAATTTAAGTAGTAAAATGATATTTTAAAAGTCTATGAATGAAAAAGTGTCAGTTAAGTCATTATTTAGGTGAGAAAAAGTTGTTCGCTCTCTATTTTAACACCAAAAACTTAAATCCCGAAAAGATTTTACACTTTTTCATGAGAGAAAAAGTCATTATTGTTGGAAAATCCCTACTCAAAGAAACACAGCTTTATGTATAAACAATTATAAAGATGAAAATAAATTATTAGTGTCTAAATCAAGTGAAAGGGATTAAAAGGAGATTGGAGTGGGTGAGCAGTTAGTGTTGCAGGTAAGGTAATCAGATTTGTTAATTTTGATGTGTGAATTCATTAGAAAATGGAGTCCCACCACCATCCCCAACCGATTTAAATATGGAATTCCCAACACAATTATCTAAGAAAAATGTTATGAACACCGACGTTTTGTATCAAATTTTTACATCGAACGACGTATCCACTGAATCAGACGAGTCACGTATCACCTTAACAAATATTTTGTGAATGAACGGCTGTTTATTAAATATAGACGACCGTCCATTATTATTAGATGGTAATTCATTTGAAATGGACGTCTGTTCATAATTTAAATTAAAAAAATTTGACATAAATTGTTCACGGACGCCCTTCCTCTTCTTTAATATTAACAAATGTTAAAATTTAAATTTATTTAATGCATTAATTGTCCAAAAGTTGACAAAAGTTATTTAATGCATTAATTTATTTAATTGGGCGTCCATCCAATTACCTTGAATATGGACAAAAATTTAATGAAGCTTGTCCAATTAATTTAAACGTTGACAAAAGTTGAATGACAAAAATTGAATGAATATAAACAAAAGGGATGTCTGTCCATTGAATGTAAAATTTTTTAAAATTGTTTGGACGAACATCTATCTTACATGGACGCCCGTCTATAGTAAATAGACACCCGTCCATATAAGATGGATAAATATCCATTATTTTTCTTTTAATTTTTTTTGGACGGGCGTCCATATATTAAATATGGACGGACGTCTATAAATGTTAGATGGCCGTTCATTCACGAAAGTCTCCAGCATAGTCGCGTCTGACTAGTTGCCATGTCCTTCAGTACAAAAATTTAGTGTAAAATTTCGGTATCCATAGCATTACTCGTTATGTAAACCCCTTTTCGATTTAATCAGTATGATATAATATAATACAATAAATATTAGGATTCGTAGTAGTATTACAAATACGAGGTCCTTATAGATATGCACAAAATCTTTATGGGGAAAAAAGAACAAAAATGCTATATCCACCGAAAAGTTGCACCGAAACACGTAGAAGCCACCATGTTGGACCAATTGAAAACAGACATAAATGGACGCCCGTCCTGCTAATTTGGACGGGCGTCCATCATATAGGGACGGCCGTCCCTAAATGATGGACGACCGTCCCCAATTTGTAAAATTTTTTTATTATTAAATTTTTTTTTTTAAAATATAATGTAAATATGGACGGCTGTCCCTAGTAGATGGACGCTAGGCCGAGTCCATCTACTAGGGACGGCCGTCCAAAGTATTCTGTACATTGGACGGCCATCCAAAATACATGGACTGGCGTCCATATTTGTTAAAAAAATTTTTTTTTTAATTAATAATAACGAATGGCTTGTCTAATATGCTTCATTTTTAAGCGCCAAATTTTTTTCTTCTCTTCTCCTTCGTCTTCGTCATTTGTTTTTCTTCTGTTCTTCGTCTGCGCCATTTGGTTTTCTTAGCTTCTCCTTCTTGCGTGTTGTGATTCCTTAACGTCGGTTACTTCCTCAACAGCCAAGCACCAGCAGCAATATCTCGTCCAAGCACCAGCAGCAATATCTCGTTCTACAGAATAACCTTGAAACAAAAGTAAATATCAAAACTGCTAAAGCTAGGATTTGTTTGTTAAGGTAAAGAATTTTTGACTTATTTTATATATTCATTTTGTTTCCTATTCTATTTTAGATTGAATATATGTTTGAATGGATTGAATACATGTTTGATAGATAATATTTGTTGGTGACAGTTGTGAACTAGATTCGTGAACGCAAAAACTGGTATTAGTTGTGCATGAAATAATTGAATATGGAAGAGTCCAGTTTGCCTGGTTTCAATGATGTTCAGGTAAGTTGTTTTAGAAACTTTTTTAAATATGGTGTATTGTATTGTTTATTATGATGTGTTTACATTCTAATTTTATTTATTATAAAACCATTGAATCAGAAAAATGAATGTGATGAATTAGAAGATACGGGATGTGCAGAGGAAGAAGTGGAGCCGCATATTGGAATGGTGTTTGATTCAGTTGATAGTTTGGTGAAGTATTACAGAAGGTATGGGAATAAAATGGGTTTTGAAGCAATGATACGTACGTCAAAGAAAGGAGATGATGGGGAGATGAGATACGTGACAGTGGCGTGTTCTTGTTCTTGGAAGGAGAGAAGTAAATGCAGAAATACCTTGAAAAAACAACATGTTGCAAAAATAGATTGTAAGAGTCGGATTAGTGCAACTTTGAATGGTGAATACAAATGGGAAATTAAATCAGTTGTGCTTGAACATAACCATGATCTTACAAGTCCGACAAAAAGAAGATATTTCAAGGTAAACCGAACGATACAGCCTTTTGTGAAAAGGAGGCTTGAAGTTAATGATCAGGCTGGGATTAGAACATGTAAAAATTTTCAGTCATGTTCAGTTGAGGCAGGAGGTGTAGAGAATTTTTCATTTCTACAAAAAGATTGTAGGAATTACATTGAAAAAGTTAGAAGGCTACGACTTGGAGTTGGAGATGCTTCGGCAGTGCTAGATTATTTTATGAAAATGCAAAAGGAGAATTCTAATTTCTGGTACATGATTGATGTAGATGAAGAGAGTCGATTGAAGAATGTGCTATAAGTTGATGCTAGATGTAGGGCCGCATATAAAGATTTTGGTGATGTTGTGACCTTCGACACAACGTATCTAACGAACAAGTATGATATGCCATTTGCGGCTTTTGTGGGGGTTGATCATCATGGACATTCGACATTGTTAGGTTGTGGGTTAATTTCACATGAGGACACAAAGACATTTGTATGGCTGTTTCGTTCTTGGCTTGAATGCATGGATGTTGCTCCTAATGGAATTATCACTGATCAAGATAAGGCCATGCAAAATGCAATTGAGATTGTTTTCCCCAGTACAAGACATAGGTGGTGTTTGTGGCATATAATGAAGAAACTGCCTGAGAAGTTAAGAGGGTATAACGAATATGAAACTATAAAGTTTACGTTACAAAATATTGTGTATGATTCGTTGGCACGTGAAGAGTTCGAAGAACGGTGGAACAAATTCATTGATGTGTATAACCTTCATGAGAATGAATGGTTATCTGGATTGTATAAAGAAAGAGTACGTTGGGTGCCTGCATTTCTTAAAGATACATTCTGGGCAGGTATGTCTACTACCCAACGTAGTGAAAGTATGCATGCATTTTTCGATGGATATGTAAATTCCAAAACAACATTGAAACAATTTGTGGAACAATATGATAATGCATTGCGAGATAAAGTGGAAAAGGAGAGGGAGGCTGATTTTAGATCTTTCAAGTCTTGGATACCATGCATAACGAATTACCCCATTGAGAAACAATTTCAAAATGCATACACAACTGCAAAATTTAAAGAGTTTCAAGAAGAGATTGCGGGGAAGATTTATTGTGAATTATCTTTTCTGAAAAAGTCCGATTCGTATGAGGAGTATCAGGTTTTAGAAGATATTTGGTTTGGAGATAGTAATCGGCGTGTTCCCTTTCTGGTTTACTTTGAAGAAATTTCATGTGATATTCGCTGCAATTGTCATTTGTTTGAGTTCAAAGGGATTTTATGCAGACATGCCCTTATTGTGTTGATTCATAAAAGGGTTTCACACATTCCAGATAAGTACATTCTACGGCGTTGGAGGAAAAACATAAAAAGATGTCATACGAAAATCAAGGTAAGTTATAATAGGTGGAGCACAAACGTTGAAGGACAGCGTTTTGAGAAGTTGTCTAATCTAATGCTGACAGTAGCTGATATGGCATCAAACAATGAGGAAGACTGTAACATGTTGATGGAATTGATTACTGGAGTGAAAAATCAGTTGGAGCAGAAGGAAGATGAGGGGGGGTTTGTTAGTAAAGAGGGGGACAATCCTCAGAAAGAGGGGAATAGTCTAATTAATAGTCCACGGGTAGCTCGCAGCAAAGGTCGTCCTCCATGCAAAAGAAAACAATCGAAGGTTGACGAAATTGTTCGTAGGGCTAAAAATAAAAAACTCCGAAAACAAAGACTTGGTATGAGTTATACACCCATTCTGACATGATATTTGTTTTTTAAAGATTATTTACGTATTTGAAGTTTATTATAATATTTACTTGATTATTAATGTGTTATGCTACTTTATAGGGAAAGAATCATCAGCAGAGCAAGACAACATTGCTGAAACTGCATTAGGAACTCAAGTGTTATCAAATGATATTGTTGCTACTCAGGTATGTATTATGTACGTTGGATAATTGTAAAAACCTTAAGTTTTCTATAACATGTGCTAAGTTGTGGTTATTAAAAATTGACAGTTGTCCACTGATCCGGTTTAGAATCTCAAAGCAAATAGTAATTTATGTCCTGGATAGGAAGATGTAAATGATGAACATGTTTCGTTGGGAGAGATTTGATATCGTTAACCGATTGGAGCATTGTTGCATTTGTATTAGGTAGAAATTATTCGCGTTGTGGTTAATTTCTAACGAATGCAGTTGAGCTATATGCTGAATCAGTTGTTTGGTTTTTATTCTTTTTTGTTGCTGATTGGGTAAGAGTAGACTGTTGGTTGTAGGGTGTTGAATTCATAATAATAATAGAAATGAATATATTATCCTTATTCGGAATGTTTTCAGTATATATTATCGTTATATTTCATTTCAGATTATTCTACATTTCATTTCAGATTTAGGGTATTGATATTTCTTTTGGTATCAGTTGTTTTGTTTTTATTATTTCTGTTGCTGGTTAGGTAAGATACACTGTTGATTGTAGGGTGTTGAATTCATAATAATAATGTAAATGTATATATTATCCTTATTCTGGATGTTTTTAGTATATATTATCGTCACATTTTATTTCAGATTATTCTACATTTCATTTCAGATTATACTGTGGCACATATAATCTTCGTACATAACATTTATACTAAGAATTAACAGTCATATGAAATTGGAGAAGTTCAACTAATTGAGAACATATTGTAAAATCAAACTTTATTAATTAACATATTTCTATACATACAATTCAGTATTTGAACTACACATAATTACAATTAACATTCATAGTCTGTTCCCCAATTAACTACACAAATGTTGAGAAGACAGAGATTGTTCAGTAGTTCTTCATCCTAGTGTAAGGGGTGGAGGCTGATTGGAGGAGGACGAGGCTGGTGACAATTTCTTCATCATGTTGGATATTTCTGTCATGCGTTCCCCAAGGATGTCAATTGTTTCTTCTATTCTTGCTGCGAACGAGTTAAAATCACTTTGCAACTGATCCTGTTATTCTTGCATTTTCCTCTCAATACGTGAAAAACTCTTTTCTTGAAACCTTTCAATCCGATCAATTCTGCTTACTATTTCGTCTAAGGTTTGAGAAGACATTTGTTCTACATTCTGAGAAGATCCGGGTTCCATACTTGTTCTTCTTCTTTTCCCGCACATAGACTCGTCCTTCATTTTCCCCTTCTGGAATAGGGACACCTCTCTGCACCATTGCCTCTTCCTCAATTTCATCCCTAATCAACAACCATTCTCCTGACACATTCTTTTTAATCAAACCCATTTATGACAATGTGAATCTCCCAACAATTATTTGCAGAAAACGTTATCTATTGGCTTCATCTAAAGGGGTGCTTGAAAACCCAACTTCGACATATTAGCGTAACAATCATCCCCCAATAAATGTCACCTTTTCTGCTTTAATCTCTCCCAACTTTTAAATCAATAACTGAGCTGATTACTTGCTTCCCTGTTACTGCTGCTTCCATCACAATAAATCCTTCAATGTCACATTCCATTTGTCTCTTTCCTGCCATTAAATGTGAATGTCAGAAATCTATGAAAACTCTCATGGCATGATTCTTAACTTCGTAGATTTACCTATATGGAGATAAACCCCTATTCCATAAACATCCGTCCAAGCTTGTTTGGAATCCCACATTTTGGGTATGCTATCCAAACCTTCAAAATCAATCCCTATCAGTTTGCTAAGTCCTGTGGCCTCACAACACAATCTGATTCTTTAATCTAAAAAACATTGTATACAGCGGTAAATCATCAGTACTTGTCTCCACAACTTCCAACTACTAAAAAACTGTAAATCAAATGCTTATATCCGTCATATGTAATACTCGCCAACTGCTCCATTTCAAATTATGAATCCAAACCATTAATCTCATCACCTAAACCCAAAACTACTTATAAATCCATATCCAAACTTTTCCAAGACAAATATCTCTTTTCGCCATCTCTTTGTATTGCTTTTATGTTGCCTGTCTCGAAATTGGACTCCAGATGATGAAGAGCCTGCAACTGGAGTGCTTGTGTTTTTTGCTCTTACCATTTTTGCTCCTTCTAAAACCCTGCAAAAAAACATTCCATAAGTACTTCACAAAACACAAAAAACAATATAGCTAACCATGATCCCACTTTTAACAGTATACTATCAAAATCATCCACATTCTTGGGATGAGTCATATTAAGAGCTGTTGATTTATGTATGTGTTTGAATAGGATCTTTGGTTATGTGTTATAGATGCATTTATATTTAAAATCCCAGCCACTTACCTGCATAATATGGCCAAAAATGCAGTCCAGAACATGAATTGGAGGCTGGAATTACATGGTTCTGGACTGCATTTTTGGCCAATTATGCAGGTAAAGGTGGCTGGGATTTTATAAAATGCAGTCCAGAACCATGTAATTCCAGCCTCCAATTCATTGTTCTGGACTGCATTTTGGCACATTATTAAATCCCAGCCACCTACCTGCTAATTTGGGCCAAAAAGCAGTCCAGAACATGAATGGAGGCTGGAAATACATGGTTCTGGACTACATTTTTGGCCAAATTATGCAGTCCAGAACCATGTAATTCAGCCTCCAATTCATGCTTTTATTCAACAAAAATGCAACCCATAAACGCATATAAAACCAGCCACCACTACATGTAAATTTCGGGCGACATAAAATTCATAAACACATGGAATCCAAGCCATCATTGCATGCATCATATAACACATAACCAAAGAAATCCATTCAAATAAAACTCCATTAAGCAAGTGAGATTTAAAAAATATCAACGGGACCATCCAGTAAGAAATGTTAAGTGGCTGTACGTATCACCAAAGGGATGAACAGAAAATTAATTACAAACAAAATGCATTAGTCAAGGAAATACAACCACAGCCCCAGCCACAGCCACAGATTTTTCTTTCTTTTATTAGTTATTATCACAGTGAAGTTAGGAATTTGAATGAGAAATAAGGCATGTAATAAACCAAGAAAAAGTAAGCGTTATGAGAACCATAAGTAAGTCTTTTATATTTCTTCTCCACTTTTCTCCATGACAAAGTATGTGTTTCTTTACTAACATGACCAACATCCATTTCCTACAGCCATGGCCCCTTCCTGTTTGGATATGGGCTCATGACCTCTCTTTCTTTCTTGTCTATATCATCGCAACAAAACAGTCTCAGTTATTCAAGTTAAACAAGGCATAACAACATTTCAATCATTTATTTTCCTTTCAATTGATCCCATACATGTATATATATCTTTACCAACCAATTAAGTTGTCGAATACGAAAAATGAATTAATTTCCTTATGTACAATAAGCCTAGCAGCAAAAAAACAACGGCTCTACAACTGAGGATTCCTCCCCTTTAAAGCTCCCTCAAAATGTGGCAGCCTGAGGTCTCACCGCAACACATAAGACCCAATAAAATATCTCTATCTATTAATAATCAACTATATAAATATGAAACCCACACACCCCCGGAAGCTGTGACCTATGACCAGTGTTCTGATGTTATAATATACAAAAGCTCCATTGGTTAGTTTCAACAACTCATGAAAATCAAAAGATCCCTGCCCTTCACTGATTGCATATAGCAGTTCTTCTAAAACACCCAAAACATAACACTTCTATTTGTCAATCACACAAACCAGTCCCACCAAATTGACTGGATTTCTCTTTATCAAATCAACCCATTCAACACAAAGTAAATCCAAACACCATCCAACATAAAAAAAATAAAAAAAAAATTGAAAAAAGGAAGTATCTAATTACCGCAGCTGATTTTTTTTTTGAGATGAAGAAGACGATGAACCAGAGCGCGCAAATGAGATGAGAACCCGATGAATCAGAGTGCAGATGGAAGAAAGAAGAAGAGAAGACTACTGCTGTTTTTTTTCAAACGCTTTCCCCAAAGTTTTAAATAAACCTAAAACTTTTTTAATTCTAATTTTTATTTTAGAAGTTTTAAATAAACCTAAAATTTTTTAATTCTTTTTTTATTTTAATTAGAGGTGGGACGCCCCTCCATTCCTTAGGGACGCCCATCCCTAAGGAATGGTCCCATATTTAAGGGCGCCCGTCTAAGGAATGGACTGCCGTCCCTTAAGTATGGAGACCGTCCCTAATTAAGGGAAGCCCGTCTCTAAGGAATGGGAGGGCGTCCAAATATTTTTTAAAAATTTTAAACAAATTATGGAGGGTCCATTCTATACCGACGCCCGTCATCCCAGATTTTTTTAAATTTTTATATTTTATAAAACCATCCAAAATTAAAGGCGGGGTCCATTAAACATATGAACGTCCGTCCAATGTTTATGGACGGCCGTTCATGACTGTGAACGGCGTCCCTAATTTTTTTAATATTTTTATTTTTATTTAGCAATGGACGAGCGTCCTCTAATCAGGACGCCCGCCCGTAGTAAATAGATCCCCGTCCATATAATATGGACGGAGATCCATATGAGGGAACGACCGTCCATATGTCCATATAAGATGGACCGACGCATAGTTATGAACGCCGTCTTCTCTTTTAATATAACAAATTAAATTATTTAATGCATTAATGGTTCAAAAGTTGACAAAAGTTATTTATGCATTAATTTATTTAATTGGGCGTCCATCCATTGCTTTAACTTGTCCAATTACTTTAAACATTGACAAAAGTTAAATGACAAAAATTGAATGATAAACATAAGGGACCCCTGTCCATTTAATGCAAATTTTTATAAAATTGTTGGACGGGCCCATAGTAAATGTAAAATTTTTAAAATTGTTTGGACAGATATCCATTAATATCACTCGTCCATAGTAAAATAGACATATGTCCATAAAAAATGGATCGACGTCATTATTTTTTTTTTTTTTTTAGATGAGCGTCCATATAAAATGAACGAAAGTCCATAAAAATGGACAAACGTCCATAATGTTCAATGAACGTTCATTCATGAAAGACTCAACGTGATCGCGTCTGACTGTTGCCATGGCCTTCGGTACAAAAATTTGATGTAAAATTTCGATGTCCATAGCATTACTCATTAGAAAAAAGTTTAACGGCCAGTCCACTTTCCGTTTGCGTTTGCCTTTCAATAAAAACAAATGAGCGCAAAAAACCTACATCACGAAGAAAAATATAAACCAACCCCTGGGCAGTCGAATGATTAATATGAACTCTTAGACATATACTCAAAAGATTCTGAGTTCGAATCACTCTTTAATGCTAATAAGAGTGACCACTGGAACTTTTACCCAACCAATAATTCTAGCAATGTTTTAATAACCAACCCAAGGTAAAACCCAACAAAGCTGTCGGGTCCCAGGTTGATCAGTTTAACCATCTTGAACCACTGGTCAAATCAGGTGTCAAAAAGTTTAAAATTCAGTAAATACACCCCTGAAAATTTGTTAAGTCCCTACAAGTTTGAAATTAGCAACACACCCTAATACAAATCAATGATCGACTGGTTGGCGGCAACGGCCAAGACTGGTTGAAATACGATAAACTGGTCCGACACCCTCAGTTATATATGCATATACATGCAATAAAAAGGCTAATGAAAAGATATTAACAAAATATTACAAAAATCCATCAATTTCAACTACATCAATGCCTGCCTTCTAAAATCATAATAAATTAACAAATCAACAGAGTGAGTTAAATTTCTGATAAGAGGACACTGATGAATGACACAAAAAGATGCAGACAACAACATGGTGGATACCTGACTAACGATATAGCTGAGAAATTGCGGTATCTCATCTCCCTACATCTATTATACATTGCATATTCTATATACAATGCCATTCTATTTACAAAATACAGATACAAGACACAATATAAAGTAGTATACTTATCTAAAACACCTAACTTATGCCACCCACTTACTCACCATCAATTCAAACTACTGCAAATCTATCTAAACATACAAGTTCTTATACAGATGCTTCTGACCTATATCTGTCAAGATCTTAGTAGCAAAATCATCAATTGTTATCGGCAAGAACCGTCAACAAAATATACCACCAATATTTTTTCGTGCTTCTTCAGCTAGGTACCTGGAGATTCTGGGTGCATTGGAGGGTAAGTTTAAATTTCAAACTTCAGCCCAAAAAGTCACAACTCAGCTTCTCTTAAAAAGTACTGCGTACCAGATCTTGGACGAACCTGAATCATCAGGTATAAAGAAGAGTGAAACTCCAGAAAAATTCAAACTATCCAAGATTAAGTGATTTTAAATCTGAGGGAAATTTAGAAAACAAATTGTAAATACAGTAATTATTCTAAAAACACCTGATCAGATTTCGGATCATCAAAGGCAGTAGTCTGCGTCTTCTGCCATGTTCCGCGGCTTGTCTTCTGTACTTGGCAAATGCAAAACAGACATATGCAACAGTCACAAATTCTAGACTCCAGCAAATGCAATTAAATGGTTCAAGATGCATAACATTAAAACTCTAATATTGAAAGTTCCATTTTAACTTGGTTCACACTAGGTTTCTAGTGATGGGGTTCCTTAGGAGTTATGCCCCTTAAAAGGTTTCTCTAAAGTAAGGCCCCTTAAATGACATTGAAAAGGAAACCCATATATTTCCGGTTGAAAATCACTTCAATGAAGTTTGATAGTTGCTAGTGAAATTTTCTCCTTTTCTTAAAATCACGCTTTATATGTTTTTTGATGTATAACAGTTTTAATCCACATGAAGGCATCGAATTTCAAAATAGCAACACTAAAAGCTGACATATTTAAAATTATGTCATGGGCCTTTCACAATTGAAACATGGTTGAGTCAAAGAGTGGTCGGTGTGTTCTAAATCAAAACTTGGCGAATACTTAACTTTTTGGACTAGAATATATCTGTAAAAAATGAATTAATCACTGGAGTGTTCTTTAGTTCAAAATATATGGTATCATTGTCAAAATATAGTCACACACCTTAAAGAATAGGAACACAGTCACACACAACATAAAACTATACATAGATTATCAATTCTAGAATAAGGAAGAAATCTAATACAGTTTGCAGCTTCATTGATTTCGTTGCAAATCAATAAATTAAAAAAAAAAAAAAAAAATTACATCCTAAGAACTCATAATCATGCTTGAGTGCTCCTACATATCAATAGACAGTATTAATGGACAAATAGGAAGTCTTTCTACCATTAGAGGAGAAATTCATAGTTCAGCATATCAAGAGAACAGTGCTTTCTACAAGCTTTCATATCTTGTGGTTCATTTTCCAAAATAGAAATCTCTCTACTGTTTACGAGGAGAAATTCATTGTTGAACACATAAGGATAATGTTTTTTACAAGCTTCTAATGACTCATGATTCATTACTCTCATGTCTATGTATTTAGGTGAGCTAAACTTGCATCAAGTTATAGATCTCCAATCGCATTTGGCACATGTAAATACAAGATAGTACAACACCTGGGAAAGGTGCACCCTTTATAGCCAATAATCCTAAAAAATACAGCAAATAAATGAACTTTCTCCTTTGATCTAAAGGAGGAATAAAAGAACCAACTTAGTAACATCACATAATGACCAGTTGAAACAAAAATTGCTTTCTTATTACAATAGCCCGCAAATTGGCACTCTTTATTTAGCCAATCATCCTAAAAACACAGAACGAATAATTGAATATCTCTCTATCTCTAGACCAAAATGAGAGAAAGAAGAACCAACTTAGTTCATATTATAAATGTCCTGTTGAAACGAAATTGCTTGCTATTACAAAAGCTAGCAAATTGGCACTCTTCATTTAGCCAATCACCAAAAAAAAAAAAAAAAAAAAAAAAAAAAAAAAAAAAAAAAAAAAAAAGAAAAACTAATTGGAGAGAATAAAAGTTGACAAACTAGTTATCATGTAAACTTCCAGTTGGCACAAAAATCGCCTTCTCTAACAGCATTGAAGGTTAATGAAAAGATAGTTTGTCCGATAAGAACTTATGAGGGATAAGAGAAATTAAGGATTATTAAGCAATGGATGACGTTGGAGTATACATTCTAGAGGGAAAAACCCTCCACTAGATTCAAAGTTAGTCAAATTACCCGTAGTACTGCAACTGAATTCTGATGGGATAAGTGATAGTCTTGGTGCTGTCCTGAAATCCAGCCGATTCAGCAGAAGAAAGTCATATCCTCTTCAAATAGAACCTCATCACCAGCACACCTGTGGTCTGGGACAAAAAGATGTTGCAGTCTGGAATTTACCTACAGTTGTAAAACGACGCATCCTGGACTTTCTAGTGTACCATGAGAATCAGCTGTGCTCTCAAACAAAGATTCTTCCTCGTAAGCTTATTCTTTGCCAGCAGCCATCTTGTAGAACCATCACTGAAAAAACAAGAATAATATTTTTAGTGAGCAGAAAAATGAATAAGCGACACAAAATAAGAAATAAAATGAAGATGTCCAGCAGGTGAAGTCTAACCTGGTGAGGTGAAAAACGAGTGTGGGCTGATAGTGTTTGGGATGATATGGTCCCCGTGTTCTTCTTGTGATCGATATCCTTGGAACCTGAAGAACAATGCAACTCTGCAATTGCTGAACAAACGATGCTTCTAAATGCCTAAGATAGGCATGTGCTTCTCATTTGTTCACTCTGCAGATTGGCCTGCTATAAACCACCAGATGAGAAAATAGAAAGCTTTAACACATAGAAGCAAGTGAGCCACTCATTACAGGAAATAGGATGATAGGGCACTACAGTACATAATAAATTTAGATCCAACTGCAACAACTTTAAGTAGTGCACACGCTGATAGTTATACTCGGTTTTTATTTTGATCACATTTACTATTGATCATGACAAGAATTAAGGTTTCAAGTAGATACTCAGACCCTAGGTTTATGGTACAAGATACAAAAGGATTCACAAGACATATAGCTGGCAAAACACTAAAACCACATAAATGAATCGAATTGTAGAGTTAGCACTATATAAGGAAATAAATTGATTTTAGATAAAAGTTAAGAAGCCATTTATTGAAGATTTTATAAAAAGCCTAAATTCTAAATAAGAACTCTGCCTACAATTTAAACCAAATTACCATAGCAAACAAGAAAATTGTACTAGAACTGAGGACCTCAAGTGCTAAAGTGCATGCTGATTCAATTAATGGACTTATTGGTTATAGACGACAAGTGATTCTATGTCTCAAAACATGACACTGGAAAGACCTGTCACAATGTCATATCCTTAAAGGAACGATTAATATCCATTATCAACCAAATGTCCTTACAATCAACGAGAAACAAACAAAAATGGAATGAATATGTATGTGGACAAAACAAACAACCTCAAAGTTAGTTATTTGTCCATTCTTGTCAACCTTTGCAAGTATTAATTAGAGTCTCCTCTAAGGAAATGCCAAGATAATATGATGTAACGTCAAAACAGCGTTTACCTAGAAAAAGGGAAATCATTTCAAAGGCTACCTCAAGAATCTGTGGTGCCAATTTTCAACAATCAATTAAACTGACACCGACCAGGTTTATAGTAGGTACATCCAGCCTAAATAAAGTGAAAAACATACAAAACTGAAGATCTAACAGAGTTTCGAAAAACATAAATATCAAAATCTTAAACCTAAAACAAACAATAGGAAAGAACATGCAAAAATTGCAAAGAAAGCCACTTATTGTCCATATTACGATTTTCCAACACCCACATAGAGGACAAAGGAGTTGCGACACCGATCAATTTTGCTTCATTGAAGCTTCTTTCAAATTGCATTACTCTAAAGGAAAATTTCCTTAAAACACAATATACCACACTTAAAATGAAAAGAAGAAAGATCAAACTAGAAAAATCGAGAATAAAGGTGAAACTAAATTCTATATTTTTTACAAGAAAAAAACTATGAGCACCTATCAACATTAACATTGGTTCTAAAAATGGTATTCTAGGATTCTGGTAGCAATATCTGTGATGATTACCACATGGACCATAAAAATCTCTAATCATAACCGTGGAAGGCATTGAAACTGTTAGTATAACCTTCTGTACCTTAGGCTTAGCTATTTTCTAAAACAATTCTAGATCTCATTAAGTTTACTTACCATCTCCATGGATAGTCCTCCAGAACTTTAAGTTAATAACTCTATCAAAAACTCAACCACAGAATTATAAAATTCAAAATAAGAAAATCTGAACTTACAAAGAAAACCTAAATAACAACGATAACAACAACAATATTCACTTGACACACACAACAAAATTTCAACAGGAAAAAAAAAAAAAAGAAAAAAAAGTACTAAATAACAGAAATACCACTGTTATTGGATACTGGTAAGAGCTCTCAACAGTTATGTCAGAGGATTCGGAGTTAGACCGAGTCAACTCACTCCGACAAACGTCTTCCATGGCGGCGAGATCCGGCGACAGTTGTTCACCGTTTCTCCTCCTAGAAATGTTTTAGTTCTGTTCTGATCGGAAAGAGTAAAAAAAAACGTGAAAAACGTGATTTTTTAGCGAAGAGAAGAAGAAAAAAAAAATTCGATCCGAAAACTGAGCAGAGAATGCGAGAGAGGCAGAGGGACGGGGGTTGGGGGCCAATAAAAGCTCCACTTGGCGACACTTTTTACACGTGTCAGTTACATCAGCGGAGTGCCACGTCAGCAAGAAGGGGGCTAATAATATCTTGGGGAATGTGAGCCAGATATTTGGTGTAGAATTATATTCGTTGATTAAATGGATAAATAATATATATATATTAAATTAAATATCTTGTATTCTTTTTGCTGCTAACTATATTAAATATCACGTCAGCAAACGCGCGGTAATGGGTTGGGATATTCCATGGACTTGGACACTGCTTTCCTCTCACGCGCCGACGGTGATGTGTGGTTTTCCCTTTTGGCCGGCGGTTTTTTTTATTATTTTTAAATTTTTTTTGAAAAATATCTAATACCCTTATTAATATTTCTTATATTTTAGCTATTTTACCATATTTAAAAAAATTCCAACATTCAATTAATGTACCATATTAATATTAATTGAATAAAAATATGACTATAAAATATCCTAAATTTATTAAAAACCTATATTTATATTTATACTACTTCTATAAATCGGAGAGTGAGAGTAGGATCGAGGAAACACTCCCATGTGGGGATTACCCGTCCCTGTTGCTTGAATAATATGGGGAACAATACTGGAATAGGATCAATATCCAAAATGGGGTAGAGAGGTGGGGATACCTCCTGATCCACAATCGTCTCATTTTCATCCCTATATTTATTTATTTATTTTGGATATTTTACGAAAAATCTTGGTAATGTTAAAAGTGATTTATAATTTTGACAATGTGTTAACACTTAAACTAATAGTTGTTAGGCCGATGAAGTTAACCTCATCATGAACATATTGTATATATTATATGTTCAATGATTCTATCTAAGATATTAGACAAACAACTTTATTGATAAAGATCTTTAGTAAGGATATTTTGTCTATTTAATTTTTTAAATAATGATTCAAACATTTGTTAAAGTGACATTTGAATGTGATGGTTTTATTTCAACGATAATGTTATATATATTAAAGTTTTCAATGTGTCATATTCATGTTAATTATAAGATACGTGTAAAGTTATATGTTTTTTTTTTTAATAATTAAAATGTTGCTAACAATCAACACTCAATTATTTGGGATCTAAAATTGAGATTCGTGTATTCTACGAGTTGTTTGGTGGATTATTATTAGTAAAAAAAAAAAAAAACTTTTTAAAATTATAAACATTTTTTAAATTTTTATATATTATTTGATTGCATCTCAAAAGTGTTTATAAGATAAAAAAAAAAAAAAAAAAACAGATATTTTACAATAAATTTTAATCCTTTTTCCATAAGATTTTTTTAAAACTTATTTAAGTTTGAAATTCAAAATTATCCTTATTTGTTTTATAAATTTGACTTTATATTTCTTCTATAGTAAGCCCCTTTTGGTAATTTAACAATTTTTTTCATTAAAAAAATCTACTTTTAGTTTTGTAATCAAAGTGTTCGGGTCAACTTGTACATACCTTAACTAATCCCCGAAATCCATTAAATATCCTAGAAACGTAATAAACATTCTCATGAGGTCACTTTCTCTCTGTATTTGTTTTCTTTTTATTAAAGGAATTTTTCTTTGAATCTTTCAAAAAAAAAAAAAAAAGACTTTAATAGATTTGCGTTTGTATAACAATCTCAAAGTGTATACCCTAAATATCTAGTGGAATATACTTCTGTAGTACATAATACTTTTTCCGAGCTGGATATGATATTCAATGAAAGGAATTCAATTATTTTCTAAAAGGATAAGTAAGAAGAAAAAAAAACCAAAACTTCGGGATGCTAAATATTATATGCTTTCTCAATAAGAGAAAATATATCACTATATATTAGGGGTGTTCAAAAGAATCGGTTGGAACCAAAACTGGCGGGCACCTAGGGTTTGGTTCTAGTTCCTACCCGGAACCGACCGTCAACAGGTAAATTCCGGTTCCAAATTTTTGAAATCATTACTGTGCGGTTCCGGTTCCGGTTCTAGTTCCAGTTCCAGTTCCAGTTCCTATAGTTAAGAATCGAAACCGGGAACCAAGATTAATATAAAATAAAATTAAAAAGTATGGGGGTTAATAAAAACTTTCGTAGAAAAAGTAATGTGAATATATTTATATTTATATTTCATAAGATTTAAAGTAAGTTGGCTTGACTTTTGAGAATCTACCTTTACAAAGTAATAGAGTTTGTAATTTGTAATTTTCTTTTTATTAACAAGCGCCAAGTTGGGGGCGGGGGGGTATTTGTAAGTTTTTAAGTGTTTTTTCGCCATTTTAAAAACTTTTGGGGGGTCATGAAATTTTATAGGGTACCCAAAATCGGAACCTTCCGGTTCCGATTCTGGGTACCTAGGAACCGAAACTGTCCGTTTTGGTTTTGGTTTTGGTTTTGGTTCCGGTTCCAAATTTCAAGAAACCATCGGTTCTGATTCCTTCAAAAAATACAGGGTACCCAGAACCGAACACCCCTACTATATATTATTATACTAAAGACGCCTCTAGGTGTCAGTTATTGATGTATGTTGGATCCAAACACATGATAGGTGGGTTCCTAGAGCTATTATCCGCTTTCGACTTTGCAGCCTGCACAGTTTTGTCCTAAAAAGACGCCTCTAGGTGGTGAGGGTGTCATTGTGTTATATAAACGACCAAAACCCCTGTCTCCTAACCGATGTAAAACTTTGACACCAACAATAGTTAAGATAATATTTTTCATAGCCGATGAAAATGTCACAATAACCATAATGTGCCATTGCCAATACCTTTAACCAAAAAAAAAAAAGAAAGGTGGTTGCATGTGCTAAAGGCACATTATTCATATGCTAAAATTAATCGAGTAATGTTATAGTTACCGAAAGGAGTGCATCAAATTCATGCACCGAATGACGTGGCACAATCCTGACCGTTGATTAATATTAATTTATAATTAATCGACAGTCAGGATTGCGCCACATCATTCGATGCATGAATTCGGTGCACCCCTTTCAGTAACTATATTATTTTCCAAATTAATCACATGTTAAAGCGATTGGGAAGTCACATTATTCATGTGTTTAATTTATTCACATGTTTTATTTAAGAAAGTATCAAATCAAGTTGTTGAAAGGAGAAATTTAGAAGCAAAGTCATGGGGGGAAATTGAAAACATGGCAGCACGTTAGTGTTCTGAGTTTGAAATTGAATCTACATGGGGGTGCGTGGGGGTATGCTGCGTGGTTTGGGTGGGCTGTTGGTGGGCCAAAATGGTTTGATGGCTCAGTCCATGACCCAGTTAAGTCCAAATGATTACTCGAAAACTTGATCCAACAATTGAGAGCTCATTTAGGATGAATAATTAGAGGTGAAGATTTTGTGGGTCTGTAATTTTAATGGATGAAAAATGCGTGTTTGGATGGAGAGAAAATGAGAGAGAGAAAAAGTTCTTTTATAGTCTTTTTAGATCTTGGAGGGGAAATAGAAAAAATTAGCTACAATTGCTAAATTCAAGTAATTACACACTTTTTCCTTAGGACATCACAGACACTCTTTTAATTGCCATATCAGCACCCCTATTTCCTTTAAATTCATGGGTTTGACCTAGGGGTGAAAATTGAGCGGAGCTCGAGCCGATGTCTCGGGCTCAATTTAATAATAGTTGAGTAGCTCAAATAACTCGAATACTGATTCGAGCCGAGTTTGATCATAGTACAACTCGACTAAAAAAACTTGATTATCCTAGATTCAACTCGATTAAGCTCGGAAAACTCTATTTAACGAGCTCAAATTCAAACTCGAATTCTAATTTCAAGTGGTGAGTTCGAACTTGATTCCTCAAGCTTGGTCAAGCTCAAATTCGGTACTATAACAATCAAGTCAAGTTCGGATAGCTAGATACTGAACTCGACTCTATTTCATCCTTAGTTTGACCTCTTAAATCTATTTTATAGCCGTTTTCTATTTCTAAGTCTACCTAAGTTAGTCGTATTTGAATATTGCTCAATTTACATTTTAAACCTACTTTATACTTATTTTGAATTTAAGATTACATTTATACTTTAAAGTACACCATATGTATATACAGAAAAACCCCTCTATAGTAATACTCTATATAGGAATAATCTTCATGTAATCATAAAAAATTATGATTCCAACTTGTGTCAGTTATAAATAAGAATAAATTTCACATTTTAATTAGTTATAATTTTTCTAAGTCTCGTCCTAAGGAACTTGCTTCTACATAGTAATAATTATATGTATATTACAAAAAATATATGTTATATTACATCAAAGGTTTAAAACAAAATAAAATATTTATCTAAAGTTGTTTGGGACAGTGATTTATGTTTTAGAGTTGTTACCACATCTTCTATCTTGCGAGTATGTAATAAATCACCAGCATAAACACCTTCTAGTTGAAGCCAAAATATTTTTAGTTTCTTAAGCATGTTTAGAGCTTCTTAGCATGAAACTTTTGGTATTTCCGTACTATCATCTTCAGGATTACCTCCTTACTTTTATTGTTTAATTCCAATAATGAATTATTCTTCAGTTAAAGTATACACGACTTATTGCTTATTTGGATGATTGATGAAGACATTAATATCCATTTGATTATAGTGAAGTGGTCGAATCTAATCACTCAATTTTGCAATGACTCTTTAATATCCATTTTCGTTACTATCCTAATGCTAATAAAACAATAAATTGAAATCTTAATACTACTAAAATATGAATTATAAAATCAAAAATCAAAATAATAATTTTGGAATCAAAACAATAATTCTTGTAACTACACTTCTATTAAATTATAACCTCCTCATAGTAATAAATTTAGTTGGTCTCAATATTATAATTATAGAGAAGTTTTACTGTTCATGTAAAAGAATGTTAAGTTGTGCCTAAGAACATGATTTGCTTAACATTAGTTTATTATAATAGGAGAGATGGTAGAAAATTTGAGTGTTCAAATCTCATAACTTCAAGACACGACACGGGCCATATAATTTACATGTTATGGGCTCTTTCATAACTAGTCATCCTAGATCTGGTGGCGGCAACGGCCAAGATGGTTGAAATACGATAAACTGGTCCTGACACCCTCAGTTATATATGCATATACATGCAATAAAAAGGCTAATGAACAAGATATTAACAAAATATTACAAAAATCCATCAATTCAACTACATCAATGCCTGCCTTCTAAAATCATAATAAATAACAAATCAACAGAGTGAGTTAAAATTTCTGATAAGAGGACACTGATGAATGACACAAAAAGATGCAGACAACAACATGGCTGGATACCTGACTAACGATATAGCTGAGAAATTGCGGTATCTCATCTCCCTACATCTATTATACATTGCATATTCTATATACAATGCCATTCTATTTACAAAATACAGATACAAGACAAATATAAAGTAGTATACTTATCTAAAACACCTAACTTATGCCACCCACTTACTCATCCATCAATTCAACTACTGCAAATCTATCTAAACATACAAGTTCTTATACAGATGCTTCTGACCTATATCTGTCAAGATCTTGTAGCAAAATCATCAATTGTTATCGGCAAGAACCGTCAACAAAATATACCACCAATATTTTTTCGTGCTTCTTCAGCTAGGTACCTGGAGATTCTGGGTGCATTGGAGGGTAAGTTTAAATTTCAAACTTCAGCCCAAAAAGTCACAACTCAGCTTTCTCTTAAAAAGTACTGCGTACCAGATCTTGGAGAACCTGAATCATCAGGTATAAAGAAGAGTGAAATCCAGAAAAATTCAAACTATCCAAGATTAAGTGATTTTAAATCTGAGGGAAATTTAGAAAACAAATTGATAAATACAGTAATTATTCTAAAAATCACCTGATCAGATTTCGGATCATCAAAGGCAGTAGTCTGCGTCTTCTGCCATGTTCCGCGGCTTGTCTTCTGTACTTGGCAAATGCAAAACAGACATATGCAACAGTCACAAATTCTAGACTCCAGCAAATGCAATTAAATGGTTCAAGATGCATAACATTAAAACTCTAAATTGAAAGTTCCATTTTAACTTGGTTCACACTAGGTTTCTAGTGATGGGGGTTCCTTAGGAGTTATGCCCCTTAAAATGGTTTCTCTAAAGTAAGGCCCCTTAATGACATTGAAAAGGAAACCCATATATTTCGGTTGAAAATCACTTCAATGAAGTTTGATAGTTGCTAGTGAAATTTTCTCCTTTTCTTAAAATCACGCTTTATAGTTTTTTGATGTATAACAGTTTTAATCCACATGAAGGCATCGAATTTCAAAATAGCAACACTAAAAGCTGACATATTTAAAATTATGTCATGGGCCTTTCACAATTGACAACATGGTTGAGTCAAAGAAGTGGTCGGTGCTGTTCTAAATCAAAACTTGGCGAAATACTTAACTTTTTGGACTAGAATATATCTGTAAAAAATGAATTAATCACTGGAGTGTCATCTTAGTTCAAAATATATGGTATCATTGTCAAAATATAGTCACACAACCTTAAAGAATAGGAACACAGTCACACACAACATAAAACTATACATAGATTATCAATTCTAGAATAAGGAAGAAATCTAACTACAGTTTGCAGCTTCATTGATTTCGTTGCAAATCAATAAATTAAAAAAAAAAAAAAAAAATTACATCCTAAGAACTCATAATCATGCTTGAGTGCTCCTAATATCAATAGACAGTATTAATGGACAAATAGGAAGTCTTTCTACCATTAAGAGGAGAAATTCATAGTTCAGCATATCAAGAGAACAGTGCTTTCTACAAGCTTTCATATCTTGTGGTTCATTTTCCAAATAGAAATCTCTCTACTGTTTACGAGGAGAAATTCATTGTTGAACACATAAAGGATAATGTTTTTTACAAGCTTCTAATGACTCATGATTCATTACTCTCATGTCTATGTATTTAGGTTGAGCTAAACTTGCACTCAAGTTATAGATCTCCAATCGCATTTGGCACATGTAATACAAGATAGTACAACACCTGGGAAAGGGCACCCTTTATAGCCAATAATCCTAAAAAATACAGCAAATAAATGAACTTTCTCCTTTGATGCTAAAGGAGGAATAAAAGAACCAACTTAGTAACATCACATAATGACCAGTTGAAACAAAAATTGCTTTCTTATTACAATAGCCCGCAAATTGGCACTCTTTATTTAGCCAATCATCCTAAAAACACAGAACGAATAATTGAATATCTCTCTATCTCTAGACCAAAATGAGAGAAAGAAGAACCAACTTAGTTCATATTATAAAGTCCTGTTGAAACGAAATTGCTTGCTATTACAAAAGCTAGCAAATTGGCACTCTTCATTTAGCCAATCACCAAAAAAAAAAAAAAAAAAAAAAAAAAAAAAAAAAAAAAAAAAAAAAAGAAAAACTAATTGGAGAGAATAAAAGTTGACAACTAGTTATCATTAAACTTCCAGTTGGCACAAAAATCGCCTTCTCTAACAGCATTGAAGGTTAATGAAAAGATAGTTTGTCCGATAAGAACTTATGAGGGATAAGAGAAATTAAGGATTATTAAGCAATGGATGACGTTGGAGTATACATTCTAGAGGGAAAAACCCTCCACTAGATTCAAAGTTAGTCAAATTACCCGTAGTACTGCAACTGAATTCGATGGGATAAGTGATAGTCTTGGTGCTGTCCTGAAATCCAGCCGATTCAGCAGAGAAAGTCATATCCTCTTCAAATAGAACCTCATCACCAGCACACCTGTGGTCTGGGACAAAAAGATGTTGCAGTCTGGAATTTACCTACAGTGTAAAACGACGCATCCTGGACTTTCTAGTGTACCATGAGAATCAGCTGTGCTCTCAAACAAAGATTCTTCCTCGTAAGCTTATTCTTTGCCAGCAGCCATCTTGTAGAACCATCACTGAAAAAACAAGAATAATATTTTTTAGTGAGCAGAAAAATGAATAAGCGACACAAAATAAGAAATAAAATGAAGATGTCCAGCAGTGAAGTCTAACCTGGTGAGGTGAAAAACGAGTGTGGGCTGATAGGTTTGGGATGATATGGTCCCCGTGTTCTTCTTGTGATCGATATCCTTGGAACCCTGAAGAACAATGCAACTCTGCAATTGCTGAACAAACGATGCTTCTAAATGCCTAAGATAGGCATGTGCTTCTCATTTGTTCACTCTGCAGATTGGCCTGCTATAAACCACCAGATGAGAAAATAGAAAGCTTTAACACATAGAAGCAAGTGAGCCACTCATTACAGGAAATAGAGATGATAGTGGCACTACAGTACATAATAAATTTAGATCCAACTGCAACAACTTTAAGTAGTGCACACGCTGATAGTTATACTCGGTTTTTATTTTGATCACATTTACTATTGATCATGACAAGAATTAAGGTTTCAAGTAGATACTCAGACCCTAGGTTTATGGTACAAGATACAAAAGGATTCACAAGACATATAGCTGGCAAAACACTAAAACCACAAAATGAATCGAATTGTAGAGTTAGCACTATATAAGGAAATAAATTGATTTTAGATAAAAGTTAAGAAGCCATTTATTGAAGATTTTATAAAAAGCCTAAATTCTAAATAAGAACTCTGCCTACAATTTAAACCAAATTACCATAGCAAACAAGAAAATTGTACTAGAACTGAGGACTCAAGTGCTAAAGTGCATGCTGATTCAATTAATGGACTTATTGGTTATAGACGACAAGTGATTCTATTCTCAAAACATGACACTGGAAAGACCTGTCACAATGTCATATCCTTAAAAGGAACGATTAATATCCATTATCAACCAAATGTCCTTACAATCAACGAGAAACAAACAAAATGGAATGAATATGTATGTGGACAAAACAAAACAACCTCAAAGTTAGTTATTTGTCCATTCTTGTCAACCTTTGCAGTATTAATTAGAGTCTCCTCTAAGGAAATGCCAAGATAATATGATGTAACGTCAAAACAGCTTTACCTAGAAAAAGGGAAATCATTCAAAGCTACCTCAAGAATCTGTGGTGCCAATTTTCAACAATCAATTAAACTGACACCGACCAGGTTTATAGTAGGTACATCCAGCCTAAATAAAGTGAAAAACATACAAAACTGAAGATCTAACAGAGTTTCGAAAAACATAAATATCAAAATCTTAAACCTAAAACAAACAATAGGAAAGAACATGCAAAAATTGCAAAGAAAGCCACTTATTGTCCATATTACGATTTTCCAACACCCACATAGAGGACAAAGGAGTTGCGACACCGATCAATTTTGCTTCATTGAAGCTTCTTTCAAATTGCATTACTCTAAAGGAAAATTTCCTTAAAACACAATATACCACACTTAAAATAAAAGAAGAAAGATCAAACTAGAAAAATCGAGAATAAAGGTGAAACTAAATTCATATATTTTTTACAAGAAAAAAACATGAGCACCTATCACACATTAACATTGGTTCTAAAAATGGTATTCTAGGATTCTGGTAGCAATATCTGTGATGATTACCACATGGACCATAAAAATCTCTAATCATAACCGTGGAAGGCATTGAAACTGTTAGTAAACCTTCTGTACCTTAGGCTTAGCTATTTTCTAAAACAATTCTAGATCTCATTAAGTTTACTTACCATCTCCATGGATAGTCCTCCAGAACTTTAAGTAATAACTCTCTATCAAAAACTCAACCACAGAATTATAAAATTCAAAATAAGAAAATCTGAACTTACAAAGAAAACCTAAATAACAACGATAACAACAACAATATTCACTCTGACACACACAACAAAAATTTCAACAGGAAAAAAAAAAAAAAGAAAAAAAAGTACTAAATAACAGAAATACCACTGTTTCATTGGATACTGGTAAGAGCTCTCAACAGTTATGTCAGAGGATTCGGAGTTAGACCGAGTCAACTCACTCCGACAAACGTCTTCCATGGCGGCGAGATCCGGCGACAGTTGTTCACCGTTTCTCCTCCTAGAAATGTTTTAGTTCTGTTCTGATCGGAAAAGAGTAAAAAAAAACGTGAAAAACGTGATTTTTTAGCGAAGAGAAGAAGAAAAAAAAAATTCGATCCGAAAACTGAGCAGAGAATGCGAGAGAGGCAGAGGGACGGGGGTTGGGGGCCAATAAAAGCTCCACTTGGCGACACTTTTTACACGGTCAGTTACATCAGCGGAGTGCCACGTCAGCAAGAAGGGGGCTAATAATATCTTGGGGAATGTGAGCCAGATATTTGGTGTAGAATTATATTCGTTGATTAAATGGATAAATAATATATATATATTAAATTAAATATCTTGTATTCTTTTTGCTGCTAACTATATTAAATATCACGTCAGCAAACGCGCGGTAATGGGTTGGGATATTCCATGGACTTGGACACTGCTTTCCTCTCACGCGCCTGACGGTGATGTGTGGTTTTCCCTTTTGGCCGGCGGTTTTTTTTATTATTTTTAAATTTTTTTTGAAAAATATCTAATACCCTTATTAATATTTCTTATATTTTAGCTATTTTACCATATTTAAAAAAATTCCAACATTCAATTAATGTACCATATTAATATTAATTGAATAAAAATATGACTATAAAATATCCTAAATTTATTAAAAACCTATATTTATATTTATACTACTTCTATAAATCGGAGAGTGAGAGTAGGATCGAGGAAACACTCCCATGTGGGGATTACCCGTCCCTGTTGCTTGAATAATATGGGGAACAAACTGGAATAGGATCATATCCAAAATGGGGTAGAGAGGTGGGGATACCTCCTGATCCACAATCGTCTCATTTCATCCCTATATTTATTTATTATTTTGGATATTTTACGAAAAATCTTGGTAATGTTAAAAGTATTTATAATTTTGACAATTGTTAACACTTAAACTAATAGTTGTTAGGCCGATGAAGTTAACCTCATCATGAACATATGTATATATTATATGTTCAATGATTCTATCTAAGATATTAGACAAACAACTTTATTGATAAAGATCTTTAGTAAGGATATTTTGTCTATTTAATTTTTTAAATAGAGATTCAAACATTTGTTAAAGTGACATTTGAATGTGATGGTTTTATTTCAACGATAATGTTATATATATTAAAGTTTTCAATGTGTCATATTCATGTTAATTATAAGATACGTGTAAAGTTATATGTTTTTTTTTTTAATAATTAAAATGTTGCTAACAATCAACACTCAATTATTTGGGATCTAAAATTGAGATTCGTGTATTCTACGAGTTGTTTGGGTGGATTATTATTAGTAAAAAAAAAAAAAAACTTTTTAAAATTATAAACATTTTTTAAATTTTTATATATTATTTGATTGCATCTCAAAAGTGTTTATAAGATAAAAAAAAAAAAAAAAAAACAGATATTTACAATAAATTTTAATCCTTTTTCCATAAGATTTTTTAAAACTTATTTAAGTTTGAAATTCAAAATTATCCTTATTTGTTTTATAAATTGACTTTATATTTCTTCTATAGTAAGCCCCTTTTGGTAATTTAACAATTTTTTCATTAAAAAAATCTACTTTTAGTTTTGTAATCAAAGTGTTCGGGTCAACTTGTACATACCTTAACTAATCCCCGAAATCCATTAAATATCTAGAAAACGTAATAAACATTCTCATGAGGTCACTTTTCTCTGTATTTGTTTTCTTTTTATTAAAGGAATTTTTCTTTGAATCTTTCAAAAAAAAAAAAAAAAGACTTTAATAGATTTGCGTTTGTATAACAATCTCAAAGTGTATACCCTAAATATCTAGTGGAATATACTTCTGTAGTACATAATACTTTTTCCGAGCTGGATATGTGATATTCAATGAAAGGAATTCAATTATTTTCTAAAAGAGATAAGTAAGAAGAAAAAAAACCAAAACTTTCGGGATGCTAAATATATATGCTTCTCAATAAGAGAAATATATCACATATATTAGGGGTGTTCAAAAGAATCGGTTGGAACCAAACTGGCGGGCACCTAGGGTTTGGTTCTAGTTCCTACCCGGAACCGACCGTCAACGGTAAATTCCGGTTCCAAATTTTTGAAATCATTACGTGCGGTTCCGGTTCGGTTCTAGTTCCAGTTCCAGTTCCAGTTCCTATAGTTAAGAATCGAAACCGGGAACCAAGATTAATATAAAAAAATAAAAAGTAGGGGGTAATAAAAACTTCGTAGAAAAAGTAATGTGAATATAATTATATTATATTTCATAAGATTTAAAGTAAGTTGGCTTGACTTTTGAGAATCTACCTTAAAGTAATAGGTTTGTAATTTGTAATTTTTTTATTAACAAGCGCCAAGTTGGGGGCGGGGGGGTATTTGTAAGTTTTTAAGTGTTTTTTCGCCATTTTAAAAACTTTTGGGGGGTCATGAATTTTATAGGGTACCCAAAATCGGAACCTTCGGTTCCGATCTGGGTACCTAGGAACCGAAACTGTCGTTTTGGTTTTGGTTTGGTTTTGGTTCCGGTTCCAAATTCAAGAAAACATCGGTTCTGATTCTTCAAAAAATACAGGGTACCCAGAACGAACACCCTACTATATATTATTATACTAAAGACGCCTCAGGTGTCAGTTATTGATGTATGTTGGATCCCAAATGGCCCCTTCCTGTTTGGAATTATGGGCTCATGACCTCTCTCTTTCTTTCTTGTCTATATCAATCGCAACAAACAGTCTCAGTTATTCAAGTTAAACAAGGCATAACAACATTTCAATCATTTATTTTTCCCTTTCAATTGATCCCATACATGTATATATATTCTACCAACCAATTAAGTTGTCGAATACGAAAAATGAATTCTAATTTCCTATTTATGTACAATAAGCCTAGCAGCAAAAAAACAACGGCTCTACAACTGAGGATTCCTCCCTCTTTAATAGCTCCCCTCACAATGTGGCAGCCTGAGGTCTCACCCGAACACATAAGACCCAATAAATATCTCTATCTATTAATAATCAACTATATAAAATATGAAACCCACACACCCCAGGAAGCTGTGACCTATGACAGTGTTCTGATGTTTATAATATACAAAAGCTCCATTGGTTAGTTTCAACAACTCATGATAAATCAAAAGATCCCTGCCCTTCACTGATTGCATATAGCAGTTTCTTCTAAAACACCAAAAACATAACACTTCTATTTGTCAATCACACAAACCAGTCCCACCAAATTGACTGGATTTCTCTTTATCAAATCAACTCCATTCAACACAAATGTAAATCCAACACATCCATCCAACATAAAAAAAATAAAAAAAAAATTGAAAAACGGAAGTATCTAATTACCGCAGCTGATTTGTTTTTTTGAGATGAAGAAGACGATGAACCAGAGCGCGCAAATGAGATGAAGAACCCGATGAATCAGAGTGCAGATGGAAGAAAGAAGAAGAAGACTACTGCTGTTTTTTTTCAAACGCTTTCCCCAAAAGTTTTAAATAAACCTAAAACTTTTTTAATTCTAATTTTTTATTTTAGAAGTTTTAAATAAACCTAAAACTTTTTTAATTCTTTTTTTTATTTTAATTAGAGGTGGGACGCCCCTCCATTCCTTAGGGACGCCCATCCCTAAGGAATGGTCGTCCATATTTAAGGGACGCCCGTCCCTAAGGAATGGACTGCCGTCCCTTAAGTATGGACGACCGTCCATAATTAAGGGACGCCCGTCTCTAAGGAATGGGACGGGCGTCCAAATATTTTTTTAAAAATTTTTAAACAAAATTATGGACGGGCGTCCATTCTATACCGACGCCCGTCCATCCCAGATTTTTTTAAATTTTTATATTTTATAAAACCATCCAAAATTAAAGGACGGGCGTCCATTAACATATGAACGTCCGTCCAATGTTTATGGACGGCCCGTTCATGACCTGTGAACGGCCGTCCCTAATTTTTTTTAATATTTTTTATTTTTATTTAGCAATGGACGAGCGTCCTCTAAATCAGGACGCCCGCCCGTAGTAAATAGATCCCCGTCCATATAATATGGACGGAGATCCATATGAGTGAACGACCGTCCATATGTCCATATAAGATGGACCGACGTCCATAGTTATGAACGCCGTCTTCTCTTTTAATATTAACAAATTTAAATTTATTTAATGCATTAATGGTTCAAAAGTTGACAAAAGTTATTTATGCATTAATTTATTTAATTGGGCGTCCATCCATTGCTTTAACTTGTCCAATTACTTTAAACATTGACAAAAGTTAAATGACAAAAATTGAATGAATATAAACAATAAGGGACCCCTGTCCATTTAATGCAAATTTTTATAAAATTGTTTGGACGGGCCCATAGTAAATGTAAAATTTTTTAAAATTGTTTGGACAGATATCCATCTTATATATACACTCGTCCATAGTAAATAGACATATGTCCATAAAAAATGGATCGACGTCCATTATTTTTTTTTTTTTTTTTTAGATGAGCGTCCATATAAAATGAACGAAAGTCCATAAAATATGGACAAACGTCCATAAATGTTCAATGACCGTTCATTCATGAAAGACTCTAACGTGATCGCGTCTGACTGATTGCCATGTCCTTCGGTACAAAAATTTGATGTAAAATTTCGATGTCCATAGCATTACTCATTAGAAAAAAGTTTAACGGCCAGTCCACTTTCCGTTTGCGTTTGCCTTTCAATAAAAACAAATGAGCGCAAAAAACCTACATCACGAAGAAAAATATAAACCAACCCCTGGGCAGTCGAATGATTCAATATGAACTCTTAGACATATTACTCAAAAGATTCTGAGTTCGAATCACTCTTTAATTGCTAATAAGAGTGACCACTGGAACTTTTACCCAACCAATAATTCTAAGCAATGTTTTAATAACCAACCCAAGGTAAAACCCAACAAAGCTGTCGGGTCCCAGGTTGATCAGTTTAACCATCTTGACCCACTGGTCAAATCAGGTGTCAAAAAGTTTAAAATTCAGTAAATACACCCCTGAAAATTTGTTAAGTCCCTACAAGTTTGAAATTTAGCAAACACACCCTAATACAAATCAATGATCGACTGGTTGGCGGCAACGGCCAAGACTGGTTGAAATACGCATAAACTGGTCCTGACACCCTCAGTTATATATGCAATACATGCAATAAAAAGGCTAATGAACAAGATATTAACAAAATATTACAAAAATTCCATCATTCAACTACATCAATGCCTGCCTTCTAAAATCATAATAAATTAACAAATCAACAGAGTGAGTTAAAATTTCTGATAAGAGGACACTGATGAATGACACAAAAAGATGCAGACAACACACATGGCTGATACCTGACAACGATATAGCTGAGAAATTGCGGTATCTCATCTCCCTACATCTATTATACATTGCATAATTTCTATATACAATGCCATTCATTTACAAAATACAGATACAAGACATGAATATAAAGTAGTATACTTATCTAAAAAACTAACTTAATGCCACCCACTTACTCATCTCAATTGCAAACTACTGCAAATCTTATCTAAACATACAAGTTCTATACAGATGCTTCTGACCTATTATCTGTCAAGATCTTATGTAGCAAAATCATCAATAGTTATCGGCAAGAACCGTCAACAAAATATAACCACCAATATTTTCTCGTGCTTCTTCAGCTAGGTACCTGGAGATTCTGGGGCATTGGAGGGTAAGTTTAAATTTCAAACTTCAGCCCAAAAAGTCACAACTCAGCTTCCTCTTAAAAAGGTACTGCGTACCAGATCTTGGCAGAACCTGAATCATCAGGTATAAAGAAGAGTGAAACTCCAGAAAAATTCAAACTATCCAAGATTAAGTGATTTTAAATCTGAGGGAAATTTGAAAACAAATTGATAAATACAGTAATTATTCTAAAAACTCACCTGATCAGATCGGATCATCAAAGGCAGTAGTCTGCGATTCTTGCCATGTTCCGCGGCTTGTCTTCTGTACTTGGCAAATGCAAAACAGACATATGCAACAGTCACAAATTCTAGACCAGCAAATGCAATTAAAGGTTCAAGATGCATAACATTAAAACTCAATTAGAAAGTTCCATTTAACTTGGTTCACACTAGGTTTCTAGTGATGGGGTTCTTAGGAGTTATGCCCCTTAAAATGTTTCTCTAAAGTAAGGCCCCTTAAATGACATTGAAAAGGAAACCCATATTTTCCGGTTGAAATCACTTCAATGAAGTTGCTAATGTTGCTAGTGAAATTTTCCTTTTCTTAAAATCACGCTTTATTT
Organism: Pistacia vera; assembly: GCF_008641045.1. Taxonomy (NCBI): domain Eukaryota; kingdom Viridiplantae; phylum Streptophyta; class Magnoliopsida; order Sapindales; family Anacardiaceae; genus Pistacia; species Pistacia vera. The sequence goes on from NW_022196205.1 coordinate 131,765, forward strand.
GTTTTTTTGATGTATAACAGTTTTATCCACTGAAGGCATCGAATTTCAAAAAGCAACACTAAAAAGCTGAAATATTTTAAAATTATGTCATGGGCCTTTCACAATTGACAACATGGTGAGTCAAAGAAGTGGTCGGTGCTGTTCTAAATCAAAACTTGGCGAATACTTAACTTTTGGACTAGATATATCTGTAAAAAATGAATTAAATCACTGGAGGTTCTCATCTTAGTTCAAAATATATGGATCATTGTCAAAATATATGGTCACACAACTTAAAGAATAGGAACACAGTCACAACAACATAAAACTATACATAGATATCAATTCTAGATAAGGAAGAAATCTAACTACAGTTTGCAGCTTCATTGATTTCGTTGCAAATCAATAAATTAAAAAAAAAAAAAAAATTATCATCCTAAGAAACTCATAATCATGCTTGAGTGCTCCCTACATATCAATAGACAGTATTAATGGACAAATGGAAGTCTTCTTACCATTAAGAGGAGAAATTCATAGTTCAGCATATCAAGAGAACGTGCTTTCTACAAGCTTTCAATTATCTGTGGTCTCATTTCAGCCAAATTAGAAATCTCTCTACTGTTTACGAGGAGAAATTCATTGTGAAACACATAAGGATAAGTGTTTTTTACAAGCTTCTATGACTCATGATTTCATTACTCTCATAGTCTTAGTATTTAGGTTGAGCTAATGCACTCAAGTTATAGATCTCCCAATCGCATTTGGCACATGTAAATACAAGATTAGTACAACACCTGGGAAAGTTGGCACCCTTTATTTAGCAATAATCCTAAAAAATACAGCAAATAAATGAACTTCTTCCTTTGGATCTAAAGGAGAGAATAAAAGAACCAACTTAGTAATCATTCACATAATGACCAGTTGAAACAAAAATTGCTTTCTTATTACAATAGCCCGCAAATTGGCACTCTTATTTAGCCAATCATCCTAAAAACACAGACGAATAATTGAATATCTCTCTACTAGACCAAAATGAAGGAGAGAATAGAAGAACCAACTTAGTTATCATTCATAAAATGTCCTGTTGAAACGAAATTGCTTGCTTATTACAACAGCTAGCAAATGGCACTCTTCATTTAGCATCACCAAAAAAAAAAAAAAAAAAAAAAAAAAAAAAAAAAAAAAAAAAAAAAAAAAAAAAAAAAGAAAAACTAATTGGGAAGAATAAGTTGACAACTAGCTACATTCATGTAAACTTCCAGTTGGCACAAAAAATCGCCTTCTCTAACAGCATTGAAGGATATATGAAAAAGATAGTTTGTCCGATAAGAACTTATGAGGGATAAGAGAAATTAAGGATTATTAAGCAATGGATGACGTTGGAGTATACATTCTAAGAGGGAAAACCCTCCACTAGTTCAAAGTTAGTCAAATTACCGTAGTACTGCCAACTGAATTCTGATGGCAAAGTGATAGTCTTGGTGCTGTCCTGAACATCCAGCCGATTCAGCAGAGAAAGTCATATCCTCTCTCAAATAGAATCCCTCATCACAAAGCACACTGTGGTCCTGGGGTCAAAGATGTTGCCGTCTGGAATTTACCTACAGTTTAAAACGACGCATCCCTGGACTTTCAGTGTACCATGAGAATCAGCTGTGCTCTCAAACAAAGATTCTTCCTCTGTAAGCTTATTCTTCTGCCAGCAGCCATCTGTAGAACCATCAACTGAAAAAACAAGAATAATATTTTTTGTGAGCAGAAAAATGAATAAGCTGACACAAAATAAGAAATAAAATGAAGATGTCCAGCAGATTGAAGTCTCAACCTGGTGAGGTGAAAAACGAGTGTGGGTGATAGGTTTGGGATGTATATGGTCCCGCGTTTCTTCTGTGATCGATATCTTGGAACCTGAAGAACAATGCAACTCATGCAATTGCTGAACAAACGATGCTTCTAAATGCCTAAGATAGGCATTGGCTTCTCATTTGTCCACTCTGCAGATTGGCCTGCTATAAAACCACCCAGATGAGAAAATAGAAAGCTTAAAACATAGAAGCAGTGAGCCACTCATTCACAGGAATAGAGATGATAGTGCTACAGTACATAATAAATTTAGATCCAACTGCAACAACTTAAGTAGTTGCACACCGCTGATATGTTATACTCGGTTTTTCCTTTGATCACATTTACTATGATCAATGACAAGATATAAGGTTTCAAGTAGAACTCAGACCCTAGGTTTATGGTACAAGATCAAAAAGGATCACCAAGACATATAGCTGGCAAAACACTAAAACTACATAATGAATCGAATTGTAGAGTTAGCACTATATAAGGAAAATAAATTGATTTTAGATAAAAGTTAAGAAGCCATTTATTGAAGATTTTATAAACAGCCTAAATTCCTAAATAAGAACTGCCTACAATTTAAACCAAATTACCATAGCAAACAAGAAAATTGTACTAGAACTGAGGACCTCAAGTGCTAAAGTGCATGCTGATTCAATTAATGGACTTATTGGTTATAGACGACAAGTGATTCTATGTTCTCAAAACATGACACTGGAAAGACCTCGTCACAATGTCATATCCTTAAAAGGAACGATTAATATCCATTTATCAACCAAATGTCCTTACAATCAACGAGAAAACAAACAAAAATGAGAATGAATATGTATGTGGACAAAACAAAACAACCTCAAAGTTAGTTATTTGTCCATTCTTGTCAACCTTTGCAAGTATTAATTAGAGTCTCCTCTAAGGAAATGCCAAGATATATAGATGTAACGTCAAAACATGCTTTACCTAGAAAAAGGGAAATCATTTCAAAGTGCTACCTCAAGAATCTGTGGCTGCCAATTTTCAACAATCAATTAAACTGACACCGACCAGGTTTATAGTAGGTACATCCAGCCTAAAATAAGTGAAAAACATACAAAACTGAAGATCTAACAGAGTTTCGAAATACAAAATATCAAATTCTTAAACCTAAAACACAATAGGAAAGAACATGCAAAAATTGCAAAGAAAGCCACTTATTGTCCATATTATCGATTTTCCAACACCCACATAGAGGACAAAGGAGTTGCGACACCGATCAATTTTGCTTCATTGAAGCTTCTTTCAAATTGCATTACTCTAAAGGAAAATTTCTTAAAACACACTATACACACACTTAAATGATAAAAGAAGAAAGATCAAACTAGAAAAATCGAGAATAAAGGTGAAACTAAATCTATATTTTTTTACAAAGAAAAAACTATGAGCACCTATCACACATAACATTGGTTCTAAAAATGGTATTCCTAGGATTCTGGTAGCAATATCTGTGATGATTACCACATGGACCATAAAAAAATCTCTAATCATAACCGTGGAAGCATTGGAACTGTTAGTACACCTTCTGTACCTTAGGCTTAGCTATTTCTAAAACAATCTAGATCTCATTAAGTTTACTACCATCTCCTGGATAGTCCTCCAGAACTTTAAGTAATAACTCTCTATCAAAAACTCAACCACAGAATTATAAAATTCAAAATAAGAAAATCTGAACTTACAAAGAAAACCTAAATAACAACGATAACAACAACAATATTCACTCTGACACACACAACAAAAATTTCAACAGGAAAAAAAAAAAAAGAAAAAAAAGTACTTAAATAACAGAAATTACCACTGTTTCATTGGATACTGGTAAGAGCTCTCAACAGTTATGTCAGAGGATTCGGAGTTAGACCGAGTCAACTCACTCCGACAACGTCTTCCATGGCGGCGAGATCCGGCGACAGTTTGTTCACCGTTTCTCCTCCTAGAAATGTTTTAGTTCTGTTCTGATCGGAAAAGAGTAAATAAAAAAACGTGAAAAACGTGATTTTATTAGCGAGAGAGAAGAAAAAAAAAAATTCGATCCGAAAAATGAGCAGAGAATGCGAGAGAGGCAGAGGGACGGTGGGTTGGGGCCTAAAAGCTCCACTTGGCGACACTTTTTACACGTGTCAGTTACATCAGCGGAGTGCCACGTCAGCAAGAAGGGGGCTAATAATATCTTGGGTAATGTGAGCCAGATATTTGGTGTAGATATTATATTCGTTGATTAAATGGATAAATAATATATATTATTAAATTAAATATCTTGTATTCTTTTTGCTGCTAACTATATTAAATATACACGTCAGCACAAAGCGCGCGTAATGGGTTGGGATATCCATGACTGGACACTGCTTTCTCTCACGGCCTGACGGTGAGTGTGGTTTCCCTTTTTGGCCGGCGGTTTTTTTTATTTTTTAATTTTTTTTGAAAAATATCTAATACCCTTATTAATATTTCTTATATTTTTAGCTATTTTACCATATTTAAAAAATTTCCAACATTCAATTAATGTTACACATATTAATATTAATTGAATAAAAATAGACTATAAAATATCCTAATTTATTAAAAACCCTATATTTATATTATACTACTTCCTATAAATCGGGAGAGTAGAGTAGGATCGAGGAAACTCCCCATGTGGGGATTACCGTCCCTGCTGCTTGAATAATTGGGGAACAAACTGGAATAGGATCAATATCCAAATGGGGTAGAGAGGTGGGGATACCTCTGATCCACAAACGTCTCATTTTCATCCCTATATTATTTATTTATTTTGGATATTTACGAAAAATCTTGGTAATGTAAAAAGTATTAATAATTTTCGACAATTGTTAACACTTAAACTAATGTTTGTTAGGCCGATGAAGTTAACTCATCATGAACATATTGTGTATATTATACATGTTCAATGATTCTATCTAAGATATTAGACAAAAAACTTTATTGATAAAGATCTTTAGTAAGGATATTTTTGTCATTTAATTTTTTTTAAATAGATATTCAAACATTTGTTAAAGTTGACATTGAATGTGATGGTTTATTTTTCAACGATAATGTTATATATATTAAAGTTTCAATGTGTCATATCATGTTAATTATAAGATACGTGTAAAGTTATATGTTTTTTTTTTTATAATTAAAATGTTGCTAACAATCAACACTCAATTATTGGGATCTAAATTGAGATTCGTGTATTTACGAGTTGTTTGGTGGATTTATTATTAGTAAAAAAAAAAAAAAACTTATTTAAATTATAAACATTTTTTTAAATTTTATATATTATTTGATTGCATCTCAAAAGTGTTATAAGATTAAAAAAAAAAAAAAAACAGATATTTTACATAAATTTTATCCTTTTTCCATAAGATTTTTTTTAAAACTTATTTTAAGTTTTGAAATTCAAAATATCCTTATTCGTTTTTAAAATTGACTTTATATTTTCTTCTATAGTAAGCCCTTTTTGGTAATTTAACAATTTTTTTCATTAAAAAACTCTACTTTTAGTTTTGTAATCAAAGTGTTCGGGTCAATTGTACATACCTTAACTAATCCCCGAAATCCATTAAATATCCTAGAAACGTAATAAAATTCTATGAGGTCACTTTTCTCTCTGTATTTGTTTTCTTTTATTTAAAGGAATTTTTCTTCGAATCTTTCAAAAAAAAAAAAAAAAAAGACTTTAATAGATTTGCGTTTGTATAATCAATCTTCAAAGTGTATCCCTATATCTAGTGGAATATACTTCTGTAGTACATAATACTTTTTCCGATGGATAGTGATATTCAATGAAAGGAATTCAATTATTTTCTAAAAGAGAAAGTAGAAGAAAAAAAAACCAAAACTTTCGGGATGCTAAATATTATGCTTTCTCAATAAGAGAAAATATATCACTATAATTGGGGTGTTCAAAAGAACGGTTGGAACCAAAATGGCGGGCACCTAGGGTTTGGTTCTAGTTCTACGGAACCGACGTCAAAAGGTAAATCCGGTTCCAAATTTTGAAATCATTACTGTGCGGTTCCGGTTCCGTTCTAGTTCAGTTCATTCCAGTTCCTATAGTTAAGAATCGAAACCGGGAACCAAGATTAATATAAATAAAATTAAAAAGTATGGGGGTAATAAAAACTTTCGTAGAAAAAGTAATGTGAATATATTATATTATATTCATAAGATTTAAAGTAAGTTGGCTTGACTTTTGAGAATCTCTTTACAAAGTAATAGAGTTTGTAATTTGTAATTTTTTTATTAACAAGCGCCAGTTGGGGCGGGGGGTATTTGTAAGTTTTTAAGTGTTTTTCGCCATTTTAAAAACTTTTGGGGGTCATGAATTTTTATGGGTACCCAAATCGGAACCTTCGGGTCCGATTCTGGGTACCTAGGAACCGAAACTGTCCGTTTTGGTTTTGGTTTTGGTTTTGGTTCCGGTTCCAAAATTCAAGAAACCATCGGTTCTGATTCCTTCAAAAAATACAGGGTACCCAGAACCGAACACCCTCTACTATTATTATACTAAAGACGCCTCTAGGTGTCAGTATTGATGTATGTTGGATCCAAACACATGATAGGTGGGTTCTAGAGCTATTATCGCTTTGACTTTGCAGCCTGCACAGTTTTGTCCTAAAAAGACGCCCAGGTGGTGAGGGTGTCATTGTGTTATATAAACGACCAAAACCCTGTCTCCTAACCGATGTAAAACTTTGACACAACAATAGTTAAGATAATATTTTTCATAGCCGATGAAAATGTCACAATAACATAATGTGCATGCCAATACTTTAACCAAAAAAAAAAAGAAAGGTGGTTGCATGTGCTAAAGGCACATTATTCATATGCTAAATTATCGAGTAATGTTATAGTACGAAAGGAGTGCATCAATTCATGCACCGAATGAGTGGCACAATCCTGACCGTTGATAATATTAATTTATATTAATCGACAGTCAGGATGCGCCACATATTCGATGCATGAATTCGGTGCACCCTTCAGTAACTTATTATTTTCCAAATTAATCACATGTTAAAGCGATGGGAAGTCACATTATTCATGTGTTTAATTATTCACATGTTTATTAAGAAAGTATCAAATCAAGTTGTTAAAGGAGAAATTTAGAAGCAAAGTCATGGGGGGAAATTGAAAACATGGCAGCACGTTAGTGTTCTGAGTTTGAAATTGAATTACATGGGGGTGCGTGGGGGTATGCTGCGTGGTTTGGGTGGCTGTTGGTGGGCCAAAATGTTTGATGGCTCAGTCCATGACCCAGCTAAGTCAAATGATTACTCGAAAACTTGATCCAACAATTGAGAGCTCATTTAGGATGAATAATTAGAGGTGAAGATTTGTGGGTCTGTGATTTTAAGGATGAAAAATGCGTGTTTGGATGGAGAGAAAATGAGAGAGAGAAAAAGTTCTTTATAGCTTTTTAGATCTGGAGGGGAAATAGAAAAAATTAGCTACAATTGCTAAATTCAAGTAATTACACACTTTTTCCTTAGGACATCACAGGACACTCTTTTAATTGCCATATCAGCACCCTATTCCTTTTAAATTCATGTTTGACCGGGGTGAAAAGAGCGGAGCTCGAGCCGATGTCTCGGGCTCAATTTAATAGTGAGTAGCTCAAATAACTCGAATACTGATTCGAGCCGAGTTTGATCATAGTACAACTCGACTAAAAAACTTGATTATCCTAGATTCAACTGAAAGCTCGGAAAACTTATTTAACGAGCTCAAATTCAAACCGAATTATTAATTCAAGTGGTGAGTTCGAACTTGATTCCTCAAGCTTGGTCAAGCTCAAATTCGGTACTATACAATCAAGTCAAGTTCGGATAGCTAGAACTGAACTCGACTCTATCATCTTGTTGACCTCTTAAATCTATTTTATAGCGTTTTCTATTTCTAAGTCTACCTAAGTTAGTTGTATTTGAATATGCTATTTACATTTTAAACTACTTATTATTTTGAATTTTAGATACATATACTTTAAAGTCTAACCAATGTATATACAGAAAAACCTCTTATAGTAATACTCTATAAGGAATAATCTCATGTAATCATAAAAAATTATGATCCAACTTGTGTAGTTATAAATAAGAATAAATTTCACATTTAATTATATATCTAAGTCTCGTCCTAAGGAACTGCTTTTCTATAGTAATAATTATATGTATATTACAAAAATATATGTTATATTACATCAAAGGTTTAAAACAAAATAAAATATTTATTAAAGTGTTTGGGACAAGTGATTTAGTTTTAGAGTTGTTACCACATCTTTATCTTGCGGTATGTAATAATCACCAGCATAAACACCTTCTAGTTGAAGCCAAAATTTTTTAGTTTCTAAGCATGTTTAGAGCTTCTTAGCATGAACTTTTGGTATTTCCGTACATCATCTTCAGGATTACCTCCTACTTTTATTGTTTAATTCCAATAATGAATTATTCTTCAGGTAAAGTATACACGATTGCTTATTTGGATGATTGATGAAGACATTAATATCATTTGATTATAGTGAAGTGGTCGAATCTAATCAATCAATTTTGCAATGACTCTTTAATATCCATTTTCGTTACTATCCTAATGCTAAAAAACAATAAATTGAAATCTTAATACTACTAAAATATGAATTATAAATCAAAATCAAAATAATAATTTTGGAATCAAAACAATAATTCTTGTAACTACACTTCTTTAAATATAACCTCCTCATAGTAATAAATTTAGTTGGTCTCAATATATAATTATAGAGAAGTTTTACTGTTCATGTAAAAGATGTTAAGTTGTGCCTAAGAACATGATTTGCTTAACATTAGTTTATTATAATAGGAGAGATGGTAGAAAATTTGAGTGTTCAAATCTCATAACTTCAAGACACGACACGGGCCATATAATTTACATGTTATGGGCTCTTCATAAATAGTCATCCTAGATCTCATCGGCCTATTATATGATTGGAATCAATAAACCCCAACCCGATGAATTTTGAGATGTTGATCATATGCATGATGCATGCACGAACAATCACCCAATAAGGATGATTCACATATAATATACTAATGAGAAATACCATGCCCACAATTAATCTCATAATTTCTCTTATAACTCTAACGTGACAACGAATTGACAACTCTCATGTTAACTCACACCACAGTTAAAAGCATTAAATGACTTTAGCTACATACGAACAATCGTTTCTTAAAAATGAACAATCAATGGCTGAATATATATATATATGCTAATGAGTAATACCATGCCCACAACCTAATCTCACAACTTTCTCTTATAATCCTAACGTGATAACTGAATTGACAACTCTCATGTTAACTCACACCACACTTAAAAAACTAAATGACTTTAACTAAATACGAACGGTCGTTCTTAAGAACGAACAATCAATGTTCCTTATGAAGAAACAATTATTCATTCCTTATGAATAAATCGATGTTTCTTATGAATAAAAACAATCATTCTTATGAATGAACGGTGTTATTCTAAAGAATGATTATCGTCTCTAAAACACGTTCGTTCATGTTTAATCAAACTCGTCAGTTGATATGGTAATATCATATTGGGTTGTAAGAAAATGTTATGAGTTGGTTGTAAAGTAGTATTTTTATATAGTCATTGAGAGGTATACATGATCAAAAGTACGGAAAGTTTCTTCTACCCACGACTAAATATTCGAGGTTGAGAGTTGGGATGGTGGGAAAGAGAACACAGCCATGAAATGATAAGAGTATAGTTTCATTTACATCTATGAAATGCATTTTACAGTAAATCAGTTAAGTTGAATATCAAAATATGAAAATTCAAGAAATATTAAATGAAAAGGAAAGCTTTAGGTAAAGTATTACTGATACCTCAAATTGCGGTTAACTCTCTTCGATCTTCAAACTTGTAGTGTTCTGTTCAACCATTCACTTCTATTTACCAAATTATCATTAAAATAAATAAATAAAAGAATTTGATGTTAGTGCAACGATTAAGGACTGAGAAGAAATTATAATAAAAATTGCAGTAGAAGCTGCCTTGTCAAAATCAATAATACATAACATCACCACAAATAAACAATCCAGAAACTTTGACACTAAGTAAAATGAATCAAGTATTTTACATAAAAAAAGACGCCGTTTCCAATCTCCTGCGGATTGCCTTACCGAGAAGCAAACCACCTGCGCCCACTGCCTCAATCCACCTTCCCCGTTTTTGGATCTTCACCTATAATCACAAAATCAACAACCATTAGATCAAAATAAAACATCATAAATTGAACCTCACCACTTTCAAAAACTATCACAAAACAACCCTATCTTTGATGTTTGTTTGCATACCTGCATCAAAAATGGTACTAGAACTACAGGAATCGCTATCAGAAAAAATGGAGGATGTCGACGAGGACCTCGACAATATTACTATACTGTTTATTCAAGCACAATAAAACCCTAAAGCGGGTAAAGTATCCGATAATTCGGATCAAGTACCGGCGAATCAGGTTCAAATCCGAAACCAACTCGATAGACCCTTTCAACTCGTAAATCGTCGTCTGTAACGCTCTTGCTTCGTTGTCGAAAACAATGCATTTTATAATTCCCTTCCGCCGCTGCCACGCTCGTCTCGCTCCGCATCGGGAGACAACGACCGTGCTTGTACAGCGGCCTCGGCAATGTTGATGGTGGTGGCGGCGGCACGTTGAATTCGACATAGGCCCCGCCGCACGCCCGGTGAGTTTGTAGTGGTGGCTGTCGACGTGAGAGATTTTTCGGGTTTGTAATTTCAAATTTGTGCCTCTCCCATTTATATATATATATATATATATATATATATAGACGAGGTAAAGGTGGGCCAGGGTAGTTGGTGGGTCTACACGTGGGACCCACTAAAATATTAATTACATTTTGCCACGTCATTTCGTTAGGCACACAACCTGGCGTTAAATAAATTTTTAATTCTAATCGCGCAAAACTCAATTAATTATTTTGATAAATTAAGAAAATGTAGCTAATTGATATGATGCCAAAATTGGGGGTGACAATTGATTTTTGCCCTAATTCTTTTTTATTTTATTTATTAACATTAAACATTATTATTTTGGTTATGATATGTAATTATTTCATTTAATTATGATAATAAAAGTAAATTAATTCACCCTTTTTTCACTTTTTGTTTTTCAAAAGAAAAGACTGCAGAGATGGTTCTTGAAGAAAATTCAAATAAAAGTTGAATGAAAACAAGCTGGCAAAATAGGAAGAATGGGGGAGGGGGAGAAGAGAAGAGATGACTTCAAAAGTTTTAACGTGTTTCACAATCTATTCTTTGATGGATGGGTCAAGAGTTGGTGCTTCCTTTTCCAGATAAGCATTTAAATTTCTCACAAGGGGCCCTTGCCACCCTGTGTTTGCTACATTGAAAAAGAAGCATTTAAATTTCTCACAAGGGACCCCTTGGGTACACAATTTTTCTCTACCCTATTCCCTATCCGATCCAAAATACACGTTTATTTCCTTATTATCAAAATATTATTCTATCCATTTTAAACCCTCTAAATTTGTTTGTTTAACCAAACACCTCCGATTTTTATTCTTTTTAAGAAATTGACAAAAACACTTTAGCAACCCACATTTGTCAGATTCTGGCCACCACCGCTGAAAGTTGACCGAAATCTGGTATAATGACGCACTACCGACTGGATTTGGTCGATAGGTGTCGATTTAGCATTTTTTAGCTAGATCCACGGTGGATTTGGCCGAAAAAAGTCAGATCTACGGCCAAATCTTTAGCCATAGACAGTCGTCAATGACGGCCAAGATCTGGTCATCAATGGCCAGATTTAGTCATAGATCTGGCCTTTTCCGGCTAGATCCACTGAAAAGGTCATATCAACGCACTATCGACCAGATCCAACCGATCGTGTGCCGATACGGCGACTCCAGCCACCCTCCGACGGTGGTAGCCGACTATCAATTTAATGGGTGGGTGGGAGTGTTTCTGTTAATTTTTAATATTTTATTATATGGGTATTTAGGAAATAAGCAAACCTATAGGGTATTTTTGGTAATTTCTAAATCCTACATCGTAATAACTATCTAATTTTACTTTTTTCAAAATATTATTTTAAAAAGTATAGAATAATGAGCCAAGTACACCCTAATTTGCATTATTCAATAGCAATATGAAAATATGTCAACTTTTGTTTGGTAGACACCACAGCTTCAATGACATTACCTTTCTGAAAATATGAGTCTTTACAACTTTCATGTTGCCTTTTCTTCTCATTTAGTCCAACTGCACTTTGAAAATATATGCTTGACATTGGATGCCATAGAATATATACAATACATCCGGATTTGGTGACCAGGACAATATTGGGCAACCATCCATGTCACCAGTAGTCTCCACAAGAACAGATCCCCTCTTTGAAGTGATGAAAACGGTTTGAGTCCCTAACGATAATCTCTCTCTCGGTGATTTGTGATATAAATTTAGTTGCGTTGTGACAGTCGCCGCAAACTCGTAAGTTCTTGAATATTCGGATGGGACTTTTAGGAGGGGTGCTAATGATTCCAAATGCGATTGCTAGTCTCTCACTATGACTTGAGAGGATAAATTCCTTCTCATCATCTTCGACATCTTGTAACACAAAACTGTAGTCTGGAACATAACCAAGGCTCTTCATTTTTGCGGTTAAATTCCTCAACTCGCTGTATATTTCTTCACATTTCGGATGAGTTTGATTCCCAGTATAGAAGACATCAACCTTGCTGTTCACTTCTATTGAACTCCACCCAGGTGTCTTCTTCAATCCTCTGACTCTAGCTAAGGATCTCACTTTATTAACTCCTTCCCATTTCCCAACATTTGCATAAATATTTGACAACAGAACGTAGTAGCCAACATTCTCTGAATCTACTTCAAATAAACGATCTGAAGCAAATGCACCCAACTCAATGTTTCCATGTATCCGACATGCACCAAGAAGAGCACCCCACACAGAAGCATCAGGTTGTAGTGGCATATTTTTGATAAAATCATAAGCCATTTCTAATTGCCCAGCCCGACCAAACAAATCTACCATGCAGCCATAATGCTTCAAATGAGGCTTGATCTTGTACTCTTCCTGCATCATACGGAAATATGATTGACCATCACTAACCAAACCTGAATGACTACATGCTGATAACAAAGATACAAAGGTTATATCATCTGGTTTCACTCTCTCATCTAGCATCTCTCTGAATAGGTTTAGAGCTTTTTCACCATGCCCATGTACTGCATGACAGGATATTATGGCATTCCAGGGGACTGGACATTCTCTTGGAATTTGGTAGAATAAAGACATAGCATCATCTAATCTCCCACATTTTCCATACATGTCAATAAGGCAAGTTCCCACAAAGACATCCATGTATAGACAATTCTTAATCACCCTGCCATGAACTTTCATCCCCTGTTGCACGGCTCCTACATGGGAATAAGCTGGTAGAAGGCTTACCCAAGTGCCATGGTTTGGTATTATCCCATTGCACTCTTCCATCATCTGGTAGACTTCAATTGCCTCACTCGCAAGACCATTTTGAGCATGGCCAGTGATCAATGTGTTCCACGAGATCACATCTTTTACAGGGAGTCCTTCAAAAACTGAACGAGCAGAATCTATGTCACCCAACTTGGCATACATATCCACAACTGCATTTCCAATTACAACATCATGCATAAGCCAACCTCTCCTCATTACGAATCCATGTATTGACAAGCTATTCTTATGATCATTTGATTGAGCAACAATGGAAGCCAAGCTCACTAACGTCAACAAATCAGGCTGAATTCCAGCTCTTTGCATCTTGTTAAAGAACCTAAGGGCAGTAATTGGATCATTATTTTGCTCATATGCAGAAATTATTGAGTTCCATGAAACAACATCTCTCACTATCATTTGGTCAAAAACTTTAAGTGCCAGCTCCAAGATACCAAATTTTCCATACATGTTGATCAAGGCATTGGACACAAACAAATCATATTCCAATCCATGTTTTATAACATACAAATGAATCAACATCCCAGTTATAATATCACCTGATTGTGCACAAATGGGAAGAATACTTGCAATAGTAACCGAGTCCATGTTAACTCCTTCCAATCTCATTTTGTCCAATACATTTAGAGCTTCTATAGCATTCCCACTTTGGCAATAACTAGAAATCATGGCATTCCAAGAACCCCTATCTCGGACAGGCATATCATCAAATAATTTACGCGCAACATCTGCTAGACCAAATCGGGCGTACATATGTAACAAGGAAGCAGCCACAAAGACATCCCATTCAAAACCTAGCTTAAAAACTGAGCAATGTATCTTCTTCACTTCAACTAGATTTCTACAGGCTTTCAGCACAGGAGGAAAAGTATAAAAATCAGGTCGAAGACCAGAGGTCAGCGAAAAATGGTAGAAACAATCCAAAGCTTCCCAGAAATGGCCTCTACGAACATAAGAAGAAACCATTGAATTCCATGTGAAAACATTCTTATTCAAGATCTGATCAAAAGTGCGGCGAGAAAATGAAACATCACCTAGGTTGGCATAACGATTGACAAGCTTGGTGGCGATAAAGATGTTTTGAATCTTTCCCGATACCACAAGAAACGCATGTAAGAACTTAAGAACGTGCAATCTGGTGCACGATTCAAGTAGAACACCAAAATCAATCTCTCTGTTGTCATTTTTAGCTCTATCTGATGAAAGTAGCAGAGAATTTGCAGCTGCTGAAAACAATGGGCAACGAGCTTCAAATAATGGCAAGAATCTGGAAAGGCACCCACCTCTGAAGATTGGTGCCAATCTGAGTACAAGATAAAGCAAATTAACAGTAAGTGCATGAAGGATAATAACTAACATGGATATAGAAGTGTGTTCAATGGTCAATACTATCTTGTTCGAAAATCTCTTCACTTTAACAGTAATGAATTAACACACAAACTCCATTAATTATTCTCAATGGGATGACAAGCAATTCGGCTTCAACACCAAGTGCTTCACTACAGTAAATTTTAAAGCTTACATGAACCATTCTCAAGCCGAAAAGATATCAAACTGGAATCATTTTTTTAGCATTTCACACAAAAAAATGAAGGTTCTAAGCAGTGATTATCAATTTAAATTTATACATACGCAATAAAATCACCTATGAAGGTTTCTGATAAAATACAACAACACAAGAGGAAAACAAATTTTAAGCATTTATAAATTTTTATCTTGTTCTCGTGAATATGTAGAGTACCCAATAAAATAAGCTAAAAGGGTATTCAAATAAGCTTAAATCATGGAAACCCCAAAAGTCAAAAGTATTAATTTATATTCTTTCATTTTCCTGCACTTTCCCATCGACCAAACAGAGCTTAAAAAAATCCAAGAAACAAAGAGAGAAATGGAATGTCTTTGTACCTGAACATACATGTAGATTGCACTGAGATTATATCAAACAACAAATCGAATTGCCTTTACGGATGCGCGGCTTAATAGTGTGTAGACTGCAGATTGAACCAAGGTTTAGTGCAAGGGTTTTAAGAGAAATCTTTCAAGAAAAACGTTGGATGGGCCAAATTTTTTAATGGCCGGAATAAATTGGGCTCACATTGGGCCGCTCGTAATGGATCTAGTTCTACAATAACATCAGCCCGTAAAGGTTTCTATGATCCTTCTCATTCTGGTTCTATTCGAGAATACTCTTTCTCCGAATACGAAATCTATGGTACATTAGACGTAGGGGTGGAGCCAAAAAAAAATTCTGAAGGGTCAAAGTGTAATATTAAATAAACGTGGGGGCCAGAAAGTAATTGAAAAAAATAAATTTACAGGGTTAAAGTGTTACATTCGAAAACTGAGGGTGGCCATAGGAAAAATTGAATTTATAGAGGTAAATTGATATTTTTCTATATGAATATTTTAGGGATTAATAACAATAATCCCCCTTAGGTATGATTAAATGAAAAAAATTCTCCTATGGTTAAGTACTTACGAAAATCCTCCTATCATTAAGTTTTTTATGTTAAAGTTAACAGTAGAGGGGTAATTAGGTAAATACTCATTAACCGACCATATTATAAATTCTAATAGTATACTAACGGCTCACTAATAGTAGGGGGATTTATGCTATTTTCTGAAATCTAAGGGGAATTTTTTGTTATTTGATTAAACCTTGAGCTGGTCGAGCCATAACTCCATTTTTTTTAGACATCTCAAATTTTAACACTTTAAATAAGTTCATACTAGCTTATATAAAAGCTAAAAATTTGAGTTATTTTAGTATGTGTATATATATACAGTAAAACATTTCTATAGTCATAAAGGTGGGATCAAAGTAATTTTATTACAAAGAGATTATAACTTAATAAAAATGTAATCACAAAAATTACTGTTTTGATTTCTTATTTTATAATTCACGTTGTACTAAGATTTTAATTCATTATTTTAGTAGTTATTAGTGCGATTAGACAACAAGAGAAATAAAATAATCCTGAGGATGATAGTACGGAAATACAAAAAATTTCATGTCAAGAAGTTCTAAATATGCTTGAAAAGCTAAAAATATTTTGGCTTCAATAATAAGGTGTCGGTACTAGCGAGATATTCCGTACTCGCAAGTTAAAAGATGTGGTAAAAACTCTAAAGTATGAGTCATTATCTCAAATAAATTTAAATAAATAATTTATTTCATTTTAAATCTTTAATGTAAAATAACTTTTTTTTTTTTTTTTGTTATAATATACATATAATTATTACTATGTGGAGACAATTTTCTTAAGACGAAAATTAGAAAAATTATAACTTATTACAATGTGAAGTATATTCTTATTTATAACTATGAAGATTATAATTTTTTTTTACTATGTAGATATTATTTTTATATATATATATATATAGATATATATATACTATATATATATCTAGTACTATTTATATTATATATTCTTATAATAATATATATATATAAACTTTAAAATTCTATAATATTTTCCAGAATACAATCAAATAATGTTATAAAATTAAAAAAAAAATGTTTACACCTTCAAATAAGTCATTTTGATCCATAGATAGGCTAAATTATACATGCTCAAATAAAAATAATTATCCTTTATTATTAGTGGAAAACACATTGAATATAAGAAAGTAAAAATGACGGTGATATGTAAAGTAAAAGATAAGAGAAGAATGTAACAAGTATTGAATTGTAACGAATAGGACTAGTTAACAACATATAATTATTTAATGATCGAGGATTAAATAATCAAAAATAAATATTTTAAACCTACAGTCCCAGATAGTCAAGATGCAAGTAAGTTAATCCGAACATCTCAGTTAATAAAAAAAAAGTGTTTTCTAGAAGTAATTGTGCCTTTCTATCTTTACACTAAAATAAGTTGAAGTGGGTGTCCATTAAAATAGTTTTACAAAAAGGGGAAAGATTTTATTGGGCTAAGAAGCCTTCCCTTTTTATCTTCACTTTTCAAACTATCAAAAGATTTTCTTCTTCTTGTTCTTCTTTATACCAACCATATCAAATATTCCACCTTACCTTTGCTACAATTAATTTAATATAAACCCTAATTTTTTTTATTTTATTTTTTACAACTATTTAAATAATAATAATCATAATATAGATTGTGTTAGGTCAATAGTATAAGATTGAGATTCATTATTTTAATTTATTTACTAAAAAACATTATCATTTTCAGCTATTTTTATAAGCTCATTCCACTAATTTCAAAGATACATTAATAAATTAATATGGTATTTTACGCATGTCAATCTCTGCCCGGCCGCCATATAAATATTCAGGCAACAAACCACAAGAGATTTTTTTTTAATATTATTGTCATCAACCAAATAAACAATTTATGAAAAATAAAAATCTATAATTTTGATTCAAATATCAAAAGTTTTTTTTCCCCTGATAATCGCAGTGTTCAGGTCAGCTTGCGTATACTTCCACTAATTTTCGAGGTCTATTAAACACCCTACAAGTTCAATGAGTCGGGTAAGTCACAAATGTGATAAGTGACCACTTTATAAGATTCAAACACGAGACTTTTGGGTAATCCATCAAGATTTGTTTGAGGAATCTAACACTTATAAATTTATCTACTTAACTGAGAAATCAAACTTATAAATTAGTAATAAACGACGTGATAAAACAATGAATTAATTTCCTTTGTCTCATGAGATCGATAAGTTTTAAACCCGCTAACGATTTTTGGACTTATTAAATACTATATGTATCGATTTTGGGTATTTTCCCTCTCAAGTTTTTGATAATTTCATACGGGTTTTTGGTCGAAAAGCAATATTACACTTACAATCTGATTTCATAAACTTTCTCTTACAACTTCGACGTGACATCTTGTAATTAGTTAGTTTATAAAAGTGTTTCATCTGTCCAATTGTGAACTGTCATGTTGGAATTGTAAGATTAAGTTGTGACATAATCTTCATCCTTTGGTCGAGATGGAGACCTTGGATAAAATATTAAATAATTTTTTAAAATTACAAAAACGCTTGAAATTTATTGATCCGTTAAAATGTATTTTTCATTAAATTTATAAAAATAAAAATGGAAAAATGGAAACAATAATTGAGAGAGGACGGTTTGGTGACGAAGCAATGGCGAGAAGACACGTGTTAATGGGGTGAGATTAGTGGAGAGGGAATAATGTCAGAGATTATTATCTCTTTAAAAAAACTCACCAATTTCCAGGCAACACCTCACCTGTACGATCCTCCATACATCTCACCCCTCTCAAATCTGAACCATCTGATTTAAAGCTACTGCATGTGCAGGTGACGTGGACCCACCCACACCACTACCGTTATCAATTAT
The DNA here is from genome assembly GCF_008641045.1 of Pistacia vera. Lineage (NCBI taxonomy): Eukaryota > Viridiplantae > Streptophyta > Magnoliopsida > Sapindales > Anacardiaceae > Pistacia > Pistacia vera. The sequence goes on from NW_022196205.1 coordinate 150,487, forward strand.
CAAATCAAAGGAATCATAGTCCTCCACGTGGCGCACGGATCCCCACTATCAGTGCCAGAATGTTAGGAAGTGAAAGGAAAACAAGATCGCTTATCCTGATTGGCTAATTTTAATGGTGCACGCGTGTCCTTCCTGCCGTCTTACTGCATCCACATTCCACCCTCATAATATCTTATTCATTTTCAATTATTTTTTTTTTTTTTCGAATATCGCTACAAATTAATGTCCTATTGCATTCTTTTCTCGGTTAAATTGAAAATAAACTTAGTGAAAAAATATATATATTTTTTAATGATATTGGAGTTTAACTAATTTGTGCGTACATCAATTAATCTTTTGAAGTTCTATAACTACCGGTCAGGTAAGAGTTCTAGTGACCATCCCTATTAAGGTTGTGTAGACTCGAACTCGAGAGACTATGTTAGATCATCCTCTTACTCTTTTATCATCGAAGGGACTGGAATGGTGGTTGATATTTTTTCTAATTTGGAAATCTTCTAACCTCGCTTTGAGAAGTTGAGTTTGAAATCGAAGCTTCTATCGAACCCTAAAATGTTTAGCTTACAATTATAAACTTCTGAAACATTTCAATGCAATTTTTTATAACATAGAAATATTTGGCAAGTTGGGTTTGAATTTGGAGCTCCAATCGAATCTTACAATATTCGACCTATAATCTTATAATGATTCTAGTCTCGCTTTAAGAAGTGAAAAGTTCGAAATTGGAAATCCTGCCAAACCCTACGGTCTTTGGGGGAATTAAATCCTAAACTCTATGGGAACAAACCACAAGTCTAATTGCTTAGTTTACCTTTACCTTTCATAGGTCGAAGTGGTGTTATATATACAAACTCAATATACAAAGTAATGCATAAAAACTGACGTGACACTCACGTCATTTATTTATATTTATTAAGCATTTAATGAAATGAATTTTTTAAATAAAACTTAATCAAATTAATTTTATTTTTCAATTTTATTAAGGACAATAATACTATATTTACAACTCAATTTCAAATACCTTCTCTTACAATCCCGCAGTCTACAATTGATCAGCTCGTAAATGGATTCTGCTTGCCCATTTGTGAACCGACCAATTACCCATCTACTATGCACAATCAATCATATCTTAGAATATCAACCGCTCGAGGTGGTGGGTGGTCTGGGTGCATGTTAGCCACCACTAAACTGTGTCGTTTTCTAGAGATACGACGACTACTCCCCTAAGAGAAGACAGGAAAGGAGTCAGAGAAAATGGGGGAAAACGGATTTGAGTGGAGTTTTGATGAGAAAAAAGAGGAAAAGATGAAAACGAAACTCTATATATGTTTTCATTGTTTTTTTGTTTTTATGTTTTCTTTCAACATTATCATGCAGCGTGTTTCCTTAACTCAATATGCGTTTTTCACTGTGTGTCGTTTTTGGAATTTTCTGCCATTGGAATCCTCCACTTTATTTAAGAAACCCTTTTGACCTTTTTTACGGTTCATGCCTATCCACCGACAAAGAGTGATATTACCATTTTGGATGACCTTTTTTGACATAATTCCTCTAAAGATGTGTCATAAGGTCCGATTATTTCAGGAAAAATAAATAAAAAAAACGAAAAATTTGAAAATAATTATATATTTCATCTTAATTTTGTTTTTAATGACTAGAGGTGTCCAGAATAGTTTACGCATACTTCAATTAATCTATCAAGATTTTGAAATTATCGATCGAGTAAGACTTCCAATGATTACCCCTGTTAACAACCGAGGAGAGATTCAAATTTAAGACCTCTTAAGCAATAAACAAAAAAGTCCCTATCGAACCACTCGATCATCGAAAAATAGTTAATTTCATCTTAAATTCATAAAATACTGTTGTTTACAAGCCATTACATAATGATCTATCTCACGTTACGAGTTGTTTAACATATAAATTAAGGTTGTATTTATTATTGTTTTCGTTTTTTTTTTATTTTTTATTTTTTAAATTTTGGATCTCTATTTTATCTCATAGAATGTGTAATATTTTTTTACTTACTATTTTCATTTTTTAAAATTGAAAACAAGAAAACCGAGAATCTAATGCATGAAGCATGATTTAAAAAATTGAAAACTCACAAAAAAAATTATTTTATATATTTTCATTCTCTACTTATCACAATATTTAATATTTTATCATAAGAAAATATTAATGAATCCATTTTCAAATTCAAAAACATAGACTTAAGCTATTTATTTTTATTTTCAAAAACAAAAACACTGAAAACAAAAATGAACCCTTAGTCAAATTCACTTAAAACAAAAACACTGAAAACAAAAATGAACCACTTAGTCAAATTCACTTAAATATTTAAATTAAAAGAGACGACAAAACTTTGACAAGGAGAATTTAGTAATTTTTAATTTTGGCTTAGAATAAACGAACGCAATCCCCTCTTCAACAAAAACAAAAAAACAATTTCACATTACAGTATTTCATCAAATCATAAATAAATCTAACATTTGATTAACGGAAAGTATCAAACACTCTCTGTGCAACCTACCGCACACAATCTCTCTCCCCGTAATCCTCACACATCACGACACGCCTCTATCGCCAACCAATAACAAACCATGACCACTAAGCGTCCAATCATTCTTGTCGGAATGTCAAAATCGACGGCGCGGATTCACCCACATAGCGGCGCGCCATTGGCTACTTTTCACATCAGTATTTCAACCCTTCCTCATTGGTACACGTTGCGCGTTCTGCGTGGCCCTCAACGTAATAATTTAATTTATAAATAAATAAAAAATTAAGAAATTCAAAAGCCAAGTTCCTTAAATGGCGACTCGTGTCGAGTCTCAGTAGACACTTGTCGACTCTAGGCAGCTGAAGCTCAGAGGAAGAGGACACACTTGACACTCCCACGCGACACTCTCTCTCTGGTCACTGTATTTTCAACAAATATTTCAAATTTTTTTTTTTTTTTTAAAGGTAAAATTTAATTCCTTTATTATTTTTATTTATTTATTTTTCCCTCTCTCTCTCTCTGTCCGTATTTTGTTCTGTTCTGGGTTTATTTTCTTTTCTTGAAAATATAATTTTGCTAAAAAAATTATTTTATTCTTTTTATTTGAATTTCTGGGATATTTTCTTCAGTAAAAAAATTAAATTGAGGAGATGTAAGGTTGATTGAAATGAATTAGAATAAGGGATCATGCAATTTTAATGAATGAAAATGTTTTGATTGGGTTTATTTATGAACTGAATTTTAATGGAATAGTTGGAGTAGAAATTTTGAGTTGATGTGTTAGGGTTTGTTTGGATTTGAGTTGAGATGTGAAGTTAATGGAAGTGTTTTGATTGAATAGTGAAGTATGCTGGTTGGTTTGAGGGTTTCCGATGTGTATTTGGATCGAAATTCGAGTAAGTTGTTGGAGAAAAGGAGTTGTGATTGGTCTGATCTAGATCAATTTGGATGGTTATGCAGGATAGCTTGTCTTTTCGCGGTTGATTGAGAGCTTTGTAGTACACACTGGGTAAAGATAACTGGAATGGTTACTTTACAAGCATGTTGTGTATTTTTCCTTTCCATGGTTGCAATTATTTGAAGTTATGTTGTCGCGTACTGTTTTTTATTTTTTTAAGCTGCTTACTTTCTTATTTATTGCATGGGTACATCAGTTCTGAGTTATGAAAAAGTTTTATCTAAAAATGGAATAAACATGAGAATGATATGTGTGATTTGCTCTCTATTTACTAAATTTGGTGGAATGTTTAGGTCTTAAGCTGAAGACTTGAAGGAAGTTAAAGGAAGTGGAGTTAGATATTCTTATGTTCCACTTCTGTTGTATGGAATTATAAGACCATTTTGATTGGAGTCAAGTGCTGCCACTGCTTTAAAAAAAGAATGGGATCTCATATGAACTTCAAGAACTTTGGTGATGCCTCACATGGTGAGATAAAGCCTCAAGGGAATTACCCATTGACTCGACAACCTTCAGTTTACTCATTGACCTTTGAAGAGTTTCAAAATACTTGGGGTGGGCTTGGAAAGGATTTTGGCTCAATGAACATGGATGAGCTGCTGAAAAACATTTGGACTGCTGAAGAAACTCAAGCTATGACTTCTGCAGCTGTTGCTGGTGTAGAAGGAAGTACCCCTGGTGGGAATTTGCAAAGACAAGGATCATTAACTTTGCCCCGAACATTGAGTCAAAAGACTGTTGATGAAGTTTGGAAGGATTTGATAAAAGAAACTGGTGGTGGTGCCAGGGATGGGAGTGGTGGTGGAGGTGGCAGCAATGCATCAAATGTGCCACAAAGGCAACCAACTCTGGGAGAGATGACATTGGAGGAATTCTTGGTGAGAGCAGGAGTAGTGCGAGAGGATGCTCAACAGATTCCTGAAAGGGCAAATAATATTGGACTTTTTACAAATAATGGCAATACTGGTTTTCCTCTGGGGTTTCAGCAGCCAAATAGAGACAACAGGCTGTTGGGTAATCGTGTAATGGAGAACAACAATTCAGTTCCTGGTCAGGCTCCTGGTTTACCACTGAATGTAGGTGGGGTCAGATCCTCACAGCAACCACAGCAGCTGCAACAGCATCAGTATCAACATCCGCAGCAGCAGCAGCCGCTCTTCCCCAAGCAAGCAACTGTGGCCTTTGCCTCTCCAATGAATTTAATGAACACAACACAGCTTACAGGAAATTCTCCGGGAGCAAGGGGTCCAGTTGTCAATGCTGCAAACCAATCTATGAATAACAATTTAGTTCAGTCTTGTGCACTGCAGAATGCTTGTGGACTGCAGAATGGAGGAATGGGCATGGTTGGTTTGGGTACTGGGGGCGTCACAGTTGCAACAGGATCTCCTGCTAGTCAGGTCTCGCCAGATGTGATTGCAAAGAGTTCTGCTGAGTCTTTGTCACCAGTTCCTTATGTGATTGGCCGGGGAAGAAGAGGCAGTGCTCTGGAGAAAGTAGTTGAGAGGAGGCACAGAAGAATGATAAAGAACAGAGAGTCAGCTGCTAGATCAAGGGCTCGCAAGCAGGTGAGTATGGTGAATGGGCTGCTATTTGTTTTTTCCGCTCTGGATAATCTTTCTTTTCTGTTGTTCATTGTTATTCTGAATTGATCTTTAAATTCAGGCTCACTCTTAAGGACACATTTTTCATAAAACTCTCACTTGCCAAGTGATTTTTTTTTTTATTCTTTCTAAATGCAGTTGAGGAATTATGCCATGTATAGAGTCAAGTTTTTTGTTGTATACTGCCTCTGGGTGTAGTGTTAGTCTGACAGAGAAAAAGTTATGGATATACTTAATAGAGTTATGAAGTTGTAGATTTTGTGCATCCCTCTCAGTTTAAACTCTTAACTTGCTTTTCTTGAAGAAAGTTTAATGTGTATATCAACAGAAATTTAGAATCATTGATGTTCTGGATTTTCTTTGTGTTTTCTTATGAAGATGCTGCAATCTGCACGTTTCATTTCTGGTGTATCTAGAAGTTATCATATTGTCGACATTGTTAGCTTATATTGCCCCAAGCAATGGAGGAAATTTGTGCAAATGTAAAACACTGAAAGGGAACAGTACAATTTGGGAATGAAAAAGGGAAAAACTTATGAAACAGACATATATTAACTCCTTTAGTAACACTTCCGTTTTTATGCATAATTAGCCTTGGGCACTTACTTATAATCAGAGAAGGTGGTTTACTCAATTATTCTTACCAGAAAAACTTTAGATTAAACTACTATTGTTACTAAAGGAAATCAGATGACTTGGTGACTGGTTTTGCTAGTATCTTATTAATCATATGTGAGCTAAAACATGAAGCAGAGAAAAAATTTTTAGACACTGATTTGTACAATCCTAGAGTTGTTTGAAGAGTTCTGTCGATAAGGAACNTACTTATAATCAGAGAAGGTGGTTTACTCAATTATTCTTACCAGAAAAACTTTAGATTAAACTACTATTGTTACTAAAGGAAATCAGATGACTTGGTGACTGGTTTTGCTAGTATCTTATTAATCATATGTGAACTAAAACATGAAGCAGAGAAAAAAATTTCAGACACTGATTCATACAATCTTAGAGTTGTTTGAAGAGTTCTGTCGATAAGGAACAGTTGAATGGATATATTAAGCTCTTTTTCACTATAATGTTGTTTATCAAAAAACTTATACTTATTATAGATGAGTGCTTTAATTTGGGTGTTTGGCAGGCCTATACATTGGAACTGGAAGCAGAAGTTGCTAAACTTAAGGAAGCAAACCAAGAGTTGCAGAAGAGACAGGTATGTTATCTTTACCAGTTCAAAATCTTGTTCTTTTACTTGGAATATTTGGGTTATGGCAAACCCCCTTAATCTAACTCTGGTTGTTGCAGGCTGACATAATGCTCGTGCAGAAAGATGAGGTATATTTCCGTTTACTTCAATCTCTTTATACTTTCAAAAACTTGATGCAAATGTTGTGTTGGTGTTGCTAACCACTTAGCCTACCTTCTTACTTTTGATAAGAAACTGTAAACGTTTTGTAGCAACTTAGCCCTACTTCACGGAGTTTCCCCCAGAAAACAAGGACTCTGCATCAAACATTTTTTTCTGTTTGTGTCTTCAGCCACAATTTTTTATTTTTTATTTTTTTGGCCTAATGATGAGAAAAAACTAAGTTGACCATGTAAATATATTACATCCAGGGTACTATGCAGCTGATCCACTGTTTGGATCACTTTTGTGTGTCTGGTGAGGATAAGGTGTTTAGTCTAACCATATTAAAAAACCAACTCTGGTAATAAAGAGTTCATTATCTGCCATATCAATGAACTACCACTAAAAGGCCAAAAGTGTCATCTTGGTTGCCTAAACATGAACGCAGTTAGATAGAGGAGATGAGAGTATACTACAATTTTGCATCTCTCTAATTGGGTCTTAAGTCAGCAACCAATGATCTTGATTAAGTTAACCGTAAAGTGCGAGTCAAATTGTGTTCCTTCATAAACTTCTGAGGTAAAAAATTATTCCTGAGGTAAAAGAAGTTGGTTTTCTTATTTATTCTGGTTATTTGTTTTGGCAGCTTTTGGAGAAAATGAAACAGCACTATGGAGGTAGGAGGCTATACCTGAGGAGGACACTGACAGGTCCTTGGTAGAGTTGATGAACTGGACTGCTGATGATAAGAAGTGGTTGAATACATAATCAATATGGTATGAGGATTGGGGTACGCGTCTTTGATCTATATCTCATTTCATGAAGGGTAGGAAGTTAGGTAGCTGTATGTATAAACAGAGTGTTGTAAATTATGAACTGAAATTAGTTTTATACCACTTATATCTGTGAGACTTCTGTTGTGTCTAATTTGATTGTAAGAGGATAGTAGAATAGTGAAGCTAAATGTATGCTCCAGTGTGTTATTACTGTCTAGCTGCAAACTTGTTAGTTTCTAACCTTCATAAAACTGGGTTTTTGTATTGGATCTCTAATTACATATTTTATGACTAAGCTTAGGTCATGTGCGATTTGTAAATTCCTTGTGGCTGTCAAGTCTCTAGTTTATTTATATCTTCAGTTGCAACCTACAAAATCTCTGGAAGGTAGATGCATATCCGAAAGGTTCTTGAATCATCTACATGCATTTCTCGACCGCAGGATTTTATTTCACTTTGTGTTTTCATATTGTCATTTTCAGCTTTAATAATTATGGCAGGTGGATGCATATCCAGGTAACTCCTGATTTATTACTCTTTTTCTCCATGACTTTCCATGGTGCCTATCATATCGTGATCACCACACTGAATAAAAATAGATAGTAAGCTTGTAATCAGGTAGGAGTAGGTAAACAGTATCACCTAATTGAAATGAATTCTCGCAAGCATTTTTTATCTTTGCACAAAGAGGATTTTAGTTGGGAAATAGAATCTCCCAAGAGGGTTTTGACCCCTCTTGTATGCATATGCAGGATCATCCTTTCAAGTTAGAGATAAACTTCAAAAAATGACTTCCATTGGTCGAAGAGGAGATGCAATTTCCAATCCATTGTCATAGAATATGTTTTCACAGAGCATCAAGAGTCGTCGAGTCTAAAATGTCGATGCATGCATACCATGCTATAGTTACCGTTCAGCCAAGAAAAACTTCCTCTACAATGGTTTGTGAGATAACTAAGTACGTAGGAAAAAAAAGGGGAAAATGTGATTCCTCACAATGAAAAATGAAGCAGCCAGTCAACAATACAACAGAAAATCGGCAGCTTGACGTTACCTCCTTATCTTCACTTTCCTAAACTCGCGACTTGTTTGCGAAACTAGCCTTTGTTTCTAAAAGCACTTTGTTTAACATAGTTGATAGTCACCAGATAATTGAAGATGCTAATTGCGGCACTTTATCAGAAATGACCATTGTTTGGCTTTTGGCATTTGCTCCGGCCTTGCAGTCAAATAATATAATCTTTCGAGGCAACCAGAATTTTGCAGAACACAAAATTGCCTTTTTCTCCATTAGACTCAACAGTAAATCACCTAATTCCTGGGGTACTCATATACAAGGCCTTCTGCAACACTTCTTGCCCTTGCATTACCAAAAAACTTGCTGACGATAGCTAAGGCAAAATCCGTTACAGTGGCAAGTCCCCCGCTTGTGATCACTTTACCGTCAACTACTACTTTGGTGCCATTTACTACTTCATTGGTCAGCTTGCTTATGACAGAGGGATGAGCTGTCACTCTTTTCTCCTGAATTTGGCAGAGAAAGTATGAATGTGAGCATAAGGATAGTTTGGACATAGTAAGATGTCAGATAATTTTTTCCTCTTACCTTCAGTAAACCGTGTTTATGAAGGACTAATGGTGAAGAACAAACTGCTCCATATATTCTTCCAGCCGCTTCTTGTTCTTTTAGCAGCTTCTTCAAAATCCTAGATTTCTGTAGCCTTTCAGCCCCAGTGATTCCTCCCTGAAAGATTGAAATGAACCAAAACACATCAAAAAGTAGGATGGAACAAGAAAAACGAATTTTGGAAATATCCTAATACAATAAAGAAAAAGAAACCGCAAGGTTACTTGTACTATCAATTTGTTTATCTCACCGGAAGTATGATTAAATCATATACTGACAGAGAAGCATCCCTAATTAACTTTTCAGCAATGATTTTTGTGCCTTGAGATGCCACAACTTGCACAGATTTTTCAACGGATGCAACCACGACATCTACTTTTGCTCGGCGCAAAACATCCACAATGGTCACTACTTCAATCTCTTCAGAACCATTTGCAATTGGAATAAGAACCTGTATGACATTTGAATGGTAAAAAATCATTTAAAAGTAAAAAATCCATTCAAACTCAAGACCTCTTGTACAAACCCCAAAAGATCCAAACTGCAGAAATATATACTTCACAAAATTTTACAAACATAGATATGCATGACAGAACTGATGGATGCTGTGTACGGGGCTAATATCATACTAAACGAATAAAGAACCATAGTTAAAAGATATTCATGAGCAGCAAGTGAAGCACTTACTCGAGGCATGTGATCAAAAGACCATTCAACTTTATTGAATTCTTCCTTTATAAGAGATTCATGAGCAGAATGCATCAGCTGGAAGAACAGAAACAAAGGACTGTCAGCACAAATTTAGTAGCTATAAAACATCAGATAGAAGGAGCATAATTAAGGAAAATAGCGAGGTAGAAAAATTGAAAGAAAGAAGAAAGTCATCAGGAAAGAGAACACACAATTACTTCCTGGGTAATTAATATATGAGCGCCAAGTACTACTATTTATTTATTTATTTTTCCTTTTTCTAATGCCGCATGACTAAGCAATAGGGGATCAATGTTTTTCAACAGTAGAGACCTTACCAGTGATTCTCCAACCTCCTTGGCAACAGACTCCCCAAACAGCTGTTCCACTAAGCACAAAGCAAACTCGAACGAAGTTCCAGGACCACGACTGGTTGTAAGCTCTCCTGAAACTTGGATATTTGACTTGACAGCCCAGAAATTAGGAAGCTTGTCTACGAATGCAGGGTGGCAAGTTATCTTGCATGACGAACTACATCATGTTTGGTCATAAAAAAAACATAAAAATTTCAAAATTCAATTCAATTCAATAAAAACAGTAGTCAACCTGCTTTTTTCTCCCAAGGCCCCATGGAAGAAGAGTGACTGCTGGGGCAGCACATATAGCTCCATAAAGCCTCTTTTCCTCAGCTTGTTTGCTCATAATTTTCTTGAGAATATCACTTTCTCTTAATCGTACTGCACCAGGCATTCCACCCTTAAAACAATCCAAATAACATGAATCATGGTAAATTACATTTTCAAAAGAACTTATAAGAAGAAGTAAGACCAAATATCAGAAGAAAAAGAGGGGAAAAAAAGAAAGAAAGAAAGAAAACTATCAGCATCTTTTTGTTCCTTTTATCAACTTTCTCCATCATGCTTTTATTCAATCATGTTTTAGTGCTCCTATTACCTGAATCCTTAACTTTGTCCACAAAATAAACTCCTCTTACTCTTCTAGTTACATTTGATTCAAGAATTAAGAAGTCAATATTTCTTGAACATTAATATAAACACATCTCACGAAATGCAATCCCGAGAAAACTATGAAGATTGAATTCAATTGCAACAAGAGAATTGGTCATTTACTTTTACTACCAATCACAAGTTTTGTGTTGTATGCAGTACTCCTACTGGAAATTATGATCAAGAATTACTCTATCAACCACCATCTACATCAAAAATCCCTTTGGAAACCTTTTACAAATACAAAAGTTCAGTAACTTCCCTCGAATTCGTTAATTAGGCAAGATTCTCTTGTACACAATAAGAAAGATCGAATTCATTTTCATAAATTAAAAATTTCATTGTAAATGTGAAATACGTATAGAAATCAAAATGAGGGAGAAATAAAAAAGATGCAAGGTCGTTTGTCTGCTTGGCAAGTCAAACATGGGCTAGTTCATAGATCTTTGGGCTTCGATTACCAAGGAATAGAAACTTTAAAAATAAAGCCCCAAGGAGTGAGTCAGTAACAATGTTATGCACACACATAAAAACAGTTTGCTGGATCACTATGTAAAATGAAAATTATTATGTTTTGTTTCGATCATGTCCTTCTCCAGAGCACATTTTATCTTCATTATGTAACAGCAGCAAAATTTTCATATTCCAAAAGAATTCTCATGCAAGTCAGTAAATTTGATCAAACAATCTAGATATATCACTATGTTATGCGTATACAAACACACTTACAGTTCCTAATCACAAAGTATTAGTTAATCAGTAAAGCAAAAATAGTGTGTTGCTAATCACAAAGTATTAGTTAATCAATAAAGCAAAAATGTAATTCTCTCGGGGAAAGAACTAACTGGCAATGCAATAAGATCAAAAACTTGGCCACCACAAGTGGAGATAGAGGTATCAGCCACCAGTCGGGTGCCACCAGAAGCCTCAATCTCCAGCTGCGGCTCCACTGAGGCCATAGTCACTTCTGCACCGGCTCGGCGCAATACATCAACTGTAATCACAGCTTCCATTTCTTCAGTACCAAGCCCAATTGGAACCAAAACCTGAACAGAAACCCACAAACAACAAAATTGTCAAGCAAATAAAAATATACCAAAAGACTTCCATCATATAAGCTCCATTTGGTTGCAGAGAAAAAACCATAAGAATTTCATGTAAGAAACAAAAAACCAAGATAGAAACTTTAAGTACAAGACACTTAACTAATTTAAATCCAGAAAGCAAAAGGAACTAAAATTATTTGAACTTCAGTCAAAACATGAAATAGAGATTCTTAAAAATCTAGAACTTGCAAAATTTTATTCTGAATTCATTTATTTGCATTACAATTTCAAGAACTAAGAAAGAAATCAAATGAACACTCAATTAAGAATTCTTTCGCCCAAAATTTTAACTTCGCTTCATTTCAATTTTATCTTCTTCATTATCCAAAAAAAGGGTTTAGGGTTTAAGGAAAAATGAGAGATGGGCAGTGTTAAAAAAGAAAAAGAAACCTTCTTGGTAGGGACAGAGGTGTCTGTGCTTGAGGTAGTATTTGTTTTTGCTGTATTTGTAGTTGTGGGTGTTGTGAAAGAGAGGTTTTTGGGAGGTTTTGAAGAGGTTTTACTTCCTTGTTGTGGAGAAGCAGCAGCAGCAAAGCATGAAAATGATGGAGAGGGGAGAGTGAGCATTGGAGACGGCTTCGAAGGAGTGATTTTGAGAGCAAAAGTTGGTGAAAGTGAAGATGATAGCCACTCCATTAACGAAATCAGATTAATATTTTCAGTTAAACAGTTCCAAAGCAATTCATGAATTTCCACTGTACCTTATCCAGGTATGGACTCAAAGCAAGATTTTAAGGAGTTTGAAAATGTAACCACTTTTATATAAAATAACCACAAAATGAATTGAAATCTTTACTAGTGGATAGCACTTTACATTCAAGTATGATTATTTATTTTTCTAACTTAGATACTTTCCTAGGTCGGTCCGATTGAATCTTATGTTTCACTACCATCGGTTTGTTCAAAGTCATGTCCGATGCATAGGTGGTGGTTGTTCTTTTATCTCTTGAGCTCTAGTCCCCTCAGACATTAATATGGGTGACCACTAGATGATTATCTAGTCGAACTTTCATGGTCTTAGGGGATTAGTTGAGATGCACGCAAACTGATTTGAACAACTGTAGTGATAAAAAAAAAAAAAAAAAGTATATCATTGGTTTGGTTATACTGAATGAATTTATCCCTTAATTGATGATTCACCTCATGATCATTTAGGGATCAATCGTCCTCCAATTTGATAGCACATTTCATTAATTTTTTTTTTTTTTTTTTTTTAACAAGGGGTGTCTAGACTAGCTTTTACGTATCTCGACTAATCTTTCGGGGCCTTAAAGCTAACGACTGGATAAACTCTCCAGTAGCCACTACCCCTTTAAGCAATTAAGGAGAACTGAACTTAATACCTTTTGAAAAATACACCTGAAAGGTCCTATCGTCTCAATCAATCACTCAGAGGTAGTTACATTTCATTATTATTGGTTTCACTCTTTGTTGAATTGGGGTCACACCCAATACATTGGTTTAATTCACCTTTAATTGATGGTTCATCCATTGATTATTGGTTTAGAGATTGGTTGAATTCAACTAAACCTTTAAGGTTTGCCTGGGGTTTTTTTTTTTCTACTGGTTTTAAGGGGTTTTTAATTAGACTACTTTTGAGGTGTTATAAAACCATTATTTGCCAGATATTTTATGCACTGGTTTTGATTGGCTCAAAAACCTCTCAGAACTAGTATAATGTATTTTTGAGGGGTTTATAAAACATCCTAAATCAGGGTATTTTGGTTAGTTTTAAAATTTTATTCCACAAATACCCTATCCACCACAAAACTATCTCAATTATATATATAAAAAAAAATTAACCATATTATTCGCATCTTCAATCATATTAAATATAAAATAATTTTAAGCAATCATAAAAAAAAAAAATATTAAAATCTCATTTCTATATGTCTTCTTGGAGAAGTGAAGTTACAATTTTTCAATAATTCCAAATGCTGTAAAGAATGGTGAAGTACTAAAAAATAAACTCCCAAGTACCGGTTGAAATTGGGATATTTTTATGGGCATATATATATTTATCATTTAAAAAAACTGTCAGAACCACTGAAAAATAAACTCTTAAGCATAGGTTGGGTGTTTTAAAAACCATTACTAAAAACCCCTCAAAACCGCTACGGTGGTTTACCTTCATAACCACTACCATGAAACTCCCAAGCGGACCCTTAGTCGGGGTAAATCAACTCTTGAGGCCTTGATCGGTTTAAGGGCACACTTAACAGTAGTCTGACAGTTACTATTTACAAATCTAACCTGATAATGCTATTTACTTAAACAATAATGCTACGGACATCGAAGACCTGCACTGAAATTTTGCACCGAATGACGTGTCAGCTAAGTAGACGTAATCACGTAGCATATTAACAAATATTTTGCGAATGAACAGCCGTCCATCAAATATGGATAGTCGTCCGTGATTATTGGATGACCGTTCATTTTAAATATGCTCTCGTCCATGAGAAAATAACAATGGACTCCCGTCCATATTATATGGACAAAAGCCCATTTACTATGGACGGGCGTCCACCTATAATGGACGCTCGTCCATTGTTTAAAATAAAAAAAAAATTTAAACAAAAATCATGGACGCTCGTCCATAATATATGGACAGATGTCCCAATTTGTTTAAATTAAAAATTTTAACACACAAAAATCATGGAATGCATGAACATAATGCAATGAAAAGTCTCAACAAAATTGTAATAACAATAAAGTATATTGGGTGGATCTTGGTTTCATCAAAGGATTGGAAGAATTTCCAAACTATATGCTTTTGATTATAACTGAACAAGATGTGATGTGGATAAAATAAAGCTTTGCTCTCTGTACACATGTATTGACTAGTTAATATTTCATGCCATAAAATAATCCAAATGCTGTATACAAAGGTTTTTTTTTTTTTTTTTTTTGGAATGGTAAGAATTTTATAAAAGAGACAAAAAATGTATAAAAACGAGGGGTATACCCCAAGAGAAAGACTGATAAAACTCAGTCAGGAAAATATATGGAAGAAAACCACAAAACCACAAATTAGCATAAAAGAGCACGCATGCTCCCCACAAAACAAATCAGGAAGATGTCATAAACCACAAAACCACAAACCGACATAAAGAGCATGCAGGCTCCCCACAAAGTTAATCAGGAAGATGCCAAATCGCGAGCTAGGCTCAGATCTCATTCTTGGGTGCTAAACCCAATATCTTGGCCTGGACTAAATCACAAATAGTTAAGACCGTATCTCTGCGAGAGCTACAGTGCTGACGAAACACACGGTTATTCCGTTCAAGCCATAGAAAATAAACTGTAGCTGAAAGGACTAATCGGGAAAGAAGGTGTCTGAAGTCCCCTTTACGTCTAAGATGCAAGCTAGTCCATTGGAGCAAAGGGAGCCAAGAGAGAGTAGGCCATATAGAGAGTGTCCTGGTAGTGACCTCCCGCCAGACACAACTAGAGAAGTCACAGCTGAAAAACAAATGGTCATGAGTCTCTGTAGCCAACCTGCACAAAACACATAGGGAGGATGTAATGACACCATGAGAGCTAAGCCGATCCATGGTGCGAAGCCGACCGAGTGAAGCAAGCCACATAATGAAAGAGTGGCGTGGAATATGCCTTGGAAACCATAAGAGATGATGAATCGAGTTCACAACTCGTTTGTCCCGCAATACATTCCAGGCTGAATCAATAGAGAATCGTCCAGACGAGTGACCTTTCCACACAAGATGATTAGGATGACCCATTGAAGGTTGCACTGTAATATAGTCCCAGATATGCTGAAGATCTGCACTACTCGAAGGAAAATCCCACGAACCATCTCGAATAATATCCGAAACCCGAGCATTCCATGGCGAACTAGTAGAAATCAAAATCCTAAGAGGGAGCAAGTCACACAAAGGTCCCTGCGGTAGCCAATGATCCCGCCATAACAAGCTGTTCACAATGTTCATCAAAGGAAAGATTCAAGGCATTGCAAAATCAAGATTTTGGTTTTAAAAATGTTTTAATTTAAATTATGGACGGACGTCCATTCTAGCCAGTGGACACCCATCCCTTGAGTAGGGATGACGATCTACAATATATGAACGAGATGTTCATGATTTTTGTTTTCAAATTATTTTAATTTAAAATATGGACGGACGTCTATTCTAGGTGGATGCCCGTCCATAGTAAATAGACTCTTGTCTATATAATATGGACAAGAGTCCCTTGTTATTTTCTCATGGACAAGAGTCCATTTAAAATGAACGACCGTCCAATAATCACAGATGATCATCTATATTTGATGAACGCTGTTTATTCATAAAATATTTATTAATATGTTATATAGTTGCGTCTACTCAGTTGACATGTCATTCAGTGTAAAATTTCGTGGAGGTTTTCCTTGTTCGTAACATTATTGTTACTTAAAACTTATAACCTCAAAATCCAATATATTTTTATTAATATCAACGACATTTTTATTGTAAATAATATAAAAAACAATAATAATTATAATATAAAATCTCGATGAACAGTAATACATAAAATAATCCATTCCAACTCAGCTATCATGATGCAAGTTTATCATCTTTCTGACTCTGTCTATCGGTCTATCCAGCCAATCTGCAGAGCAAGAATATATTTTCTTTAATTAATAAAATAAACCCATATATAAAAATTACACAGTAGCAACTAAACGGAACCAAACAATAGAACAATGCTGAGGGCGTTAGCCAGGAGGACATCAGCTTCCGTTTTGAACTCAAACTCATTTGAGCTTCTTCAGAGACGGCAATTGTGTTGTCTAAATGTCCTTCCCGATGGCCTGGACAGAAATTCTGAAGCTTTTGTCTCAAACTCCAAGGTTATGGAAGGACTGGTCACCCAACTCCACTCCCATATCGAAAAGGTATGTTTTTGTAAAGTTTATATTATTGCATGGTTTGTGGATTTGGTTTTGATCGTGGGATTTTGTTGGTTAAGGTTCTTGAAGGAGGAGGAGTTGAGGCTGTTAAGAGGAATATGAGCAGGAACAAGCTCTTGCCTAGACAAAGAATTGATCGCCTTATTGACCCTGGCTCTTCTTTTCTTGAGCTTTCCCAGGTTTACTTTTCTTTTGGGCATTTTGTTTTTGGTTTTATTGGATATTTTTTATTCATTTCTATGGGATAGTTGTTATAGTTATGGAGCACATGCATTTGTAGAATAAATTTTATGTGTTGTTTATATTTATGTTTATGTGTAATTTTTGTGCAAAGCAAATACAGGAATTATAGAAGCTTATGTGTTTCATTTTTATGCTAAGCAATACATTTTAAAATTAGAATTGTTTGATTAATTAAACTTGTGGAGTTGGAAGTTTGTCAGTTCACTCATTGACAGAAAATTTGAGTTAAGTAACATATATTGGGATTTTATTTGTCTCTTATTATATATTTTTATGAGTGAAGCTTGCTGCACATGAATTATATGGAGATCCATTACCGTCTGGTGGAATAATCACCGGAATAGGTCCTGTTCATGGACGACTTTGCATGTTCGTCGCCAATGACCCTACTGTTAAGGGAGGAACCTATTATCCCATCACGGTTAAGAAGCATCTTAGGGCGCAAGAGATTGCCGCACAATGCAAATTACCATGTATATATCTTGTGGATAGTGGAGGTGCTTTCCTTCCCAAGCAGGCTGAAGTCTTCCCTGACAGGGATAATTTTGGGAGAATTTTTTATAATCAAGCCACAATGTCTGCTGAAGGCATCCCTCAAATTGCTCTGGTATTAGGCTCTTGCACTGCTGGGGGTGCTTATATTCCTGCGATGGCTGATGAAAGTGTAATGGTTAAAGGAAATGGTACCATATTTTTAGCTGGACCCCCACTTGTAAAGGTTAGTTCCGGACCTTATGGTGTCCAACTTGATATTTGCAGTAATTCCTTAAACCATTTCATGATTAGTTTGTAGTTTTTTATAACTTTTATGAGTATCATATACATATCTGTCTATATGTGTGCTTGTGTGCATTCAAGTAAATTGACATGCATGCATGTATGTACTTATGTGTTTATGTATGCACCTATGTTTCTAAAACATAGATTGTATCTAAAGGAGAAGTTTCAGTAGGCTGCTACAGGAGAAGAAGTCTCTGCAGAGGATTTGGGCGGTGCTGCTGTTCACTGTAAAACATCAGGGGTTTCCGATTATTTTGCTCAAGGTATCTACTTTGTTTATCTAGTGCTTTTCACCTATTTTGCATGTACCACATTTGAAGTTAGTGTGATCATTGTAATACTTGTCCCATTAATGTTTTCGTGTGTGATTTTATCTGTTCTTTAAGATGAACTACATGGACTTTCTCTTGGGAGGAATATCGTCAAGAACTTGCACATGGCTGGGACACCGGGAATGATTAACGGATTCCAAAGCATTAATACTGATTTTAAAGAACCATTGTATGATGTAAAGGAGCTTCGCTCCATAGCACCAGCAGACCTCAAGCAGTCCTTTGATATCAGATCAATTATTGCTCGCATTGTTGATGGAAGTGAATTTGATGAATTCAAGAAACTGTATGGCACTGTGAGGACATCTGAAGCACTTGAATCTTTTTAGTTGTGTTACATCATACTGTCTATGAATTTGTAACTCCACTTGCTTTTGTGCAGACCCTTGTGACAGGATTTGCTAGAATCTTTGGACAACCTGTGGGAATTATTGGAAACAATGGGATATTATTTAATGAGTCTGCTTTAAAAGGGGCTCATTTCATTGAACTTTGCACTCAACGTAAAATTCCTTTGGTCTTTCTTCAGAATATTACTGGATTTATGGTATGTAATTCTTATTTCTGTTTCCATCACTCTACTGACAAAGCCTTGTGGACATTCTCATGTCCTTGCCTTTCTCAGGAGAGTTGCACATCAAACCACTTTTCTTAGAAAGCTATAGTTTGATTATTCAGGTCTATAATGTCTATAGAATTGGAACCTCAATGGTGATTTATCTCGTAGGTCGGCTCAAGATCTGAGGCAAATGGTATTGCAAAGTCTGGAGCAAAAATGGTGATGGCAGTTTCATGTGCAAAGGTTGGCAATGGGAGTTGATGCAACTCATTTACTCTTTTATTATTAACTATGAGTCACTGATTAAATAAAAGGAGGGTCTGAATGGAAAAAGATAAGAACCTTTGCACCTTCCTAATCATTTCAGGTACCAAAAGTTACTATAATAGTTGGTGGAAGTTTCGGTGCTGGAAATTATGCAATGTGTGGCCGTGCATATAGTCCCACTTTTATGTTTCTTTGGCCAAATGCCAGAATATCTGTGATGGGTGGTGCTCAGGTAGCCTCTCTAACCATTACTTATGCATAATTGCTGTATCAAAGAGTTATCATGACTTAGCTCCGAAATGAGTGAGCAGAAGTAGATTAGAATTTTATTATTAACCTTTTTCTTTTGCTTTACCATCATAATTTGGATCTGCCTATAATTTTGCTGTGTGTGTGCCTTGTTCTTAGGAGAGTAGTATAGAACAGAATTAAGCGCATCCTATACTATGTTGTCTACCCAACCTCAATATGACATAATGATCCTGTTTTAAGAATCAGAATCTCTTGAATTAAAAGTCTTTTAGGTATTGGGCTTACAGGTCATTAATCTTTTAGGTTATTTCTGCATTTTGCAAATAATATGCAGTGCTTAAGTAGTGGATGAAGTTCATTAGTTTTTTCGGTACCTTTATAAGTTAGTATACTTTTTCTGAATCATCATTGATAAATGTTTCTCTCTGTTCCTTTCTTCTTTCTTGTGAAAACTTTGCTATAGTTTCTTTGACCGATGGACTTTCCTATTTGCCTTTTCATATTATTTTGCCTTGATCCATTACTTTAAATTTGTTTGACTCCTGAATCATTCGAATTCTTTTTATTGAGTGTGGATTGATTTGCTGTCCTTGGCAATATTCAGGCTGCTGGTGTGCTCGCCCAAATAGAAAAGGCCAACAAGAAAAAACAAGGAGTTCAGGTAAACCTATTTATCTGGAAATGGATTTATATCTTATTTTGATTGTGCTACCAAAGAATGGTACTTATATGTGCCCACACATGAGCTTGTATCTCAGTGGACAGCAGAAGATGAGGAGAAGTTCAAGGCGAAGGTCGTAGAGGCTTATGAGAGAGAAGGAAATGCTTATTACTCAACAGCAAGACTCTGGGATGATGGAATCATTGATCCAGCTGACACCAGAAAAGTAATAGGTTTCTGCATTTCTGCTTCTATGAACCGCCCCACAGAAGATACCAAATATGGTGTATTTAGAATGTAACTTCAGGGAATTCCATAAATTTCTATACACAGCGGCCAAATGCTCGCTTTCAATAATCCCAAATATGTTTTTCGTGAAATGTCTCAGATACATTTCTGTGAATTCTTGCTGAAATTACCAGCTTAATCTCATTGAAGCTGTCAATCTTCAGTAGCTAATTCATCTAGTTCCCATCACCTACATTTTTTTTCTCAAAATTTGCTTTAGCTTTGTACCATTTCCGGGGTGAAGTTGAGCCTGTTTTGGGGTAATACTTAACCAAGGATGTGTTTGGTGGCTTAAGAATCCAAGGAGAATTGAACTGGAAATCATCCTCTTGTGGAATATCAAGTTGCTTGTGTGTTGAGTACACACTGATTATAGCAAAGCGACATCAGTTGGAGTCCGTGTAGCATTCAACAATGCATCAACGGGAATTTTACAAGTTATCTTCCGATTATTATTCTTCAACCCCTTGAGAGATAGCGAAACATAAAACTTTCCCATGGTTTTTGAAAATTATTATATACCAATGTTCTGAAAACCAGATTGGGCCTTGACCCGGTTCACGGTTTGACTGGCTAAACTGTTGGTAAAAAAGTTTTAAATTCTAATAGACACACCCCTAAAACTTTTCAGTCCCTACAGGTTTAAAATATAGCAAATACACACTTGTGATCTGTTTTGATTTTGACATTTCCGACCAAATTTTGACTGATTCCGGCAACTAAAATTCAATCTGACACTACCACCTGAACCATCATCCTCCACTCTACAAAACCCCTCTAACCCTAGAACTTGGTAGCTCTCCATTTGCCGGCCGTGAGTCGCAAACACTGTCGCAATTAGGTTGATTTTTCTAACTAGAATCTGACTAATTCCGGACTCCAAAATTCAATCAAACACCACCACCTAAACCACCAGCCTTCACTCTACAAAACCCTTCTAACCCCGACACTTGATAGCCCCTCGTTCATTGGCTGTGATTCCCATATTGGGTTGAACTTTTTGGCTTATTTCGGTGCGAAAATTCAATCCAACACTACCCCTTGAACCATTGACCTCCACTCTACAAACCCCCTCTAACTTCAGCACTTGGTAGCATCTCGTTTGCTGGCGATCAAATTAGGGTTTGGAGGAACAGTGAAATTGAAATCTTGGATTGAAAAGAGGCCAGTCCACAGTTGGACCGACTGATCCAGTTCGGTTTTCATAATATTGTTATATACAACCTTTGATACTTTTTCAGTAGGATATATGATAACCTCAAATGATAAATTTATGGGGATAAATGATAATAAAGTGTTTGTTCATATTTCGCCATCTCTCAAAGGGTTGAATGAAAATAAGTAATAACATGTCATCCTCTATATCAACCTTTAAATATATAACTTTAACAAACGGTTCATCAGGGAGCGCCCGTGGCCTAATGGATAAGGCGTCTGACTTCTAATCAGACGATTGTGGGTTCGAGTCCCACCGGGCGTGATCTTTCTTTATATTTTTATTTAACTTATCAGGTGGGTCCCCTCCTTTAATTTTTACATCAAAGCCAAACCAAACTCCGGAGGGAGCCCCACATCCGTCTGATTTGTCATCATCTGAACCTGATCAGATCAGACTACAAATAATAAATAAAAAAAGGTGCTGGTTCTGTTCTCATTATTGCCATTCTCACATTTGATTTTGTTTTTGTTTTTGTTTGTTGCTGCAGACTCACTGATGCACTCAACCTAACCGATACTGACTCGTCTCATCTCATCAGTCATTCCTTTCCTTCATCTTCCACTTGCTCAACAACCCATTTGAACAACAACAAAACGAAACTCTTACTTCACTCAAAAACAAAACTTTTCGTACTTTGCTAATGGCTTCTGCTACTTCTTGTTTCTCTTCTGCCCATTTGGCTACTCCACGTGTCCCTTCGTTTCCTTCTCGTAATCTCACCCCCAGCGCCAACACCATCTCCTTTCCCTTCCGTTTGCTCCCCAAAACGGCAACTCTCAATACCCGTAACGCGCCTCTTTCACTTAAGATACTGTGTATCCGTGAATCTAAAGGTAACCATTTCTATCTCTCTCAAATTTGATCGTTTTTTAGGATTCTGTTGTTTGATTTGAGTTTGTTTAATGCTTAATGTAGTGGGTATTTGTTGGATTTTGTTGTTGTTGTTTTGAGATTTTATTATTTCGATTTATCTGAACTTTGTTTGGTTGGCGAGAAAACTCAGGCAAAAAAGCAACGAAAAATTAAATTTTGTGTTGAACCTATTGTCCTTTTTCTGTTGTGTTGTCGTAAGATTAGGAAAAATCAAAACTTTCATTAACTAGGCTACGGCAAAAGACTTTGGTTTGGATTTGGGGGACGAAATGTGAATTTGGGTTTTATGTTGAAATCTTATGGCAATGTAATGAAGTGTACAGGGGAAATATAGACTGATTAAAGGTCTTTAGTGCAATTTAAATATATAAAAAAAATTACATGAAGGGTGGGGCAAAAGACAAAAATGGATCAGTCATGTGGCGTGCAGGCTAAGGCTAGGATTCGTTGCTTTAAAACAAAACAAAAACTGAAGCTAAGTAACTAAGCAATTGACTTGTTTCTCTTCCTTTAAGCTTTGGAAAATGAGGTTCTGGAGAAGCCACCTTGTTAGGTGACAGAACCCCATTCGAGTGGAGAGGGTTGCATCCTATACTTGTTTTTATGTTTAATTCATTATATTAACGGTAGAAGAAAGTTGTGAAAGGATGATGCTTTGGGAGGATTTTACATTTTGTGGCAAATTGTATTTTTGTGCAACTGAAATATTAAGTGTTTTTGACTATTAATGTTCCGATGACAATATGGTGAAGTGCATTTCTGTTCTAAAAGATACCTGGATTTAGGAGAGGTCCTCAAACAAGGATTTTAATGATCACATTTCAGTATCTCTTTAATCCACCTTTTTTGGTCAAGTGAGTGTGGTACCTTCTAATTGCTTACTTTCATTGTATTCTTTTGTTTATTTTTGTTGGTTGGGAGTCATAAATGATAGCCAAGATTGTTGATTGTGCACATTTTATTAGATGACTTTTTTTTTTTTCTTCTCTTTTCTCCTTTTTATGTTATTCTATCCTTGTTGACTTTGATTGGTTGCTGGACATATAACGAAAAGATAATCCTTCTATATAACCAGAGCATTTTCATAGTGATTGGCTTGTTGTACAAAAGTTTGGGATTATTGAAGTTATTCCTTCATGTCAGTTAGACCAGTACATGGAAACATAACTTTTATTCAAATTTCAAAGATAATATCTGGAATAAAAATAATGGATGACTGAACCTTATCTAGATATACATAAGGACTGTTCTGTTGGAAATGGCCTTTCAGCATAAATATATAGTTGAAAGTGATCTCTGTAGCTGCAGACAGATCTTTGTTATGATGAGTTCTATTGTCTAATGAACATTCTGTTTTTAAAAATGTATTGAATTCTGTTGGCCTAATTGCTTTTAATGGCTAGTTAAATTCTCTCATAAAAAGATGTAGTTGTATCTATATATACAACTTTTGTATATGTGGGAAGATCATTGAATGCAAGTAATGCATTTCAAATTGGAAGTTTGGAGTGTCTTTCTTGATTGAAGTTGCATTCCTTGTTTTGGAATGCAAGTGTTGTGATTTCTGCTGTCTCCCTCTTCAACACTTCTTTATATTAGTTGCAATGGTTTACTCTCTGCATTTAGACCGTTCTGTTCATTGACAGTAAATGATATAGAGAGGATGCATGTAGCTGATAACAAAATCCATTATTAATTAAAAAAAAAAAAAAGGATCAAGTTAAAATAGTAAAACATTAATAAGTTGGGATCAATGTAATTTGGATATTTTAGTAATATTATGAAGTACCATTTTTTTTTTTTTTTTTTTTTAAAAAAAAAGTCTCATATTTAAGAATTTTATATATAAACTGCTTCTTAGCTTGTAACATGCTGACTTATTGTTCTCAGTAGCTTATGTAAGGTATGGGGTATTTATTTGATATTGGATGCAATCTTGATAATAATATGTTGGTTGAGCAGCTGCAGTGGTTACTAAAGACTCATGGGAGAGGTCGATTCTGAACAGTGACACACCCGTTCTAGTTGAATTTTATGCAAGTTGGTGTGGCCCATGCCGGATGGTCCATCGGGTAATTGACGAGATTGCTGGAGAGTATGCTGGGAAACTTAAATTCTATATGCTCAACACAGACACTGACTTGCAAATTGCTGAGGACTATGAAATCAAGGCTGTACCTGTTGTATTGCTGTTTAAGAATGGAGTAAAACGCGAAACTGTGGTCGGAACCATGCCTAAGGATTTCTATATTTCTGCTATTGAGAGGGTTCTGGAGCCATAAACTTGACTTTGCACTTGACTAGAACATCAAGTAAAGTCAGATTTTTTCGTCATATGATACCCTATTGTTGAAATTTTGGTTGGTCTCTCAGTCTATTAGATGTACATCCCTTAGATAATTACTCTCTTGCTGTTACCATGAGAGGTAATGGACTGTTAGTGGATTTATCTTTTGTCTTCCTTTTTGTTATGACTATATTTTGTAAATGTTACCTTATTGTTCATGCCTACTATGCTTATCCAATTCCTATTCAATAACTTTCAGCAAAGGCAATGTTTGATAAAGCTCTTTCCTGGACTTTTTCACAAATGGATGTGTTTGATTTTTCGCTTAAATTTTTATCCAATTTCTGAACGGTCCATTAACTTGTAAAAAGTCAAACCAGTCCCCTAATTTCTCTGCCCTTTCCTTTTTCCCAAAATCATAATATTCTGGTTTTTGGTTCGTCGGTTATCTTGACCAAAATGCTCTTCTCATTGTACCAAATTTTGGCTAAAAAAATAAAGCAAATATGACTAAATAAAAAAGAGTAAAAGACTTTTTTGCACCCAAGGTTTGCCTTAATGACACTTATCCACCAAAAAAGTTTAAAAATATCATTTTTTGACCCAAAGTTTGTATTATGATAATATTAAAAATACATTTCACTTTCTCAGTCAGCATTCGACGAGTTACTAAGAGTCGGGGTAAGACGGGTTTTATAGAGTGGAGGCTGATGGATCAAATGGTGATGACCGATTGATTATTCGTCGTCGGAATCAGTTGAAAATCAGTTAAGAATAATAAACCCTATATTTGCGATGACCGGCAATCGATAAGAAATCAGGTGTTGAAGTGGAAGGTTTTGTAGAGAAGAGACCGAAAGCTCAAATGGAGATGACAAAGAGAATTTTTGCCATCGGAATCATCTTTGGGAAATGAAATATTAACTTTGGGTGGGAAAGTAGTATTTTGAAAGCTTTTGGTGGGAAAAATAATTAAGGCAAATCTTGGGTGGGAAAAAGTCGTTTACTCAATATAAAAACTATGAAATGGGTAGTTCAGGAAGCAGGAGGACTGACATCAGGTATAGAAGCATTAAACAAATTTACAAGACTCCACCTGCAGGGGCGGTGGGAAGGCATTTAATTTAACAATTAATCATTTTAATGGCATTTTTCACATTTAGGTTTGAAGATGCAAAACTGGACTTTTGACCTCCACCTAATTATCAAACCCTGTTCCTTCTAATCCTCTATAAGAATTCAGATATATTTTGATATTTTAATTGCAGAACTGAAATCATACCGTCCATCAATCCTTTTTGGGCTGTGATCAATATCACCCCCAAAAACTCAAAGCCCAATTCTAGACAACTACATAAGGTTACTGAAAAAGGCAAAGAGTAAAAAACATTTTTCCAGTTAGCTTTAAAACTTAGCTTTTCTCAGAATAACTTCAAAAACCCATCACCCAACAGCCCCGTCATCTTCCTTTATCAACAGGTTTCTTCTTTCTTCCTCTCTACAACAAAAGATATTTTCTTTTTGGTTTCCGGGTTTCAAGTTTGGATCTTTAATTGATAAATATTGGATCGTTTGATTCTTTGTTGTTTTCAGGATCTGGGTATCTGGTTTTGGGTTGGGAAGAACTTAATTTAAAGAGACGCACTGTTTTCAATATGAGGTATGTTCTAGTAATAATTTTTGTTTTCTTTATTTTATTTGGATGGTATTTCTTTCTTTTTTATATTTTCTTGTTGTTTGGGTTTATTTGATTGCTAGAAAACGCAGAAATAGTAATGAAAATTAGGCTCCTTCTTTTTTATCTTTAGTCGATTGAAGTATCGTGTTCAGTGATTATACTTTTTTGAATTTAGTGTGTAGAATCAAAGAAGTAAAGCTTGTTTAAATCCTGCTCAGAAAATTTTTAGTCGTTGATGTTTTATATTGAGAGCCTATGAATTTCAGTTTGAGAATTGCTACTTCATTAACTAGTGTAAATTTGCTGTTTTAAGTAGTGGATGCTGGTGTTCTCTTATATAAATATCTGTGTGTAATAATCAGTGAAATACAATATTGTACAAACATTTTGCTTTATGGATTTCTTTTTTCCTCTCTTTTGTGAGTCTTTAATTGTTATCTGCCCTGTGTGGTTCAGAAACCTTGTGTGACACTATGTTTTTCGCCGTGTGGCCTTAACCACCATTTCTGCTTTTTCCCAATTGTTGTAGCGATGGTTTTCTCACAAGATGCAAATGCACTAGGGTGCTTTAGAATAATTGTAATATATGAACAATTAGTGGTCTAAGACAGATGTGGCTAGAAATGTCTGCCTAATTGAAGTGAATTGCTTCTGATTGTGCTTAATATATTGAGTTGCCAATATATTCTTTTCTATTAAATCTGTCTATTGATAACTGGTGTTTTCTCTTCTCTATCCTCCGCAGGAACCTTTGATTTGCCTATGAAAAATTGATGGCTAATCTAACAACATCAATAGTTTCAGATTCCTTAGAACAGAAGGGAATTCATATAGTGGAATCAAACGTTGACATGCAAGCTCCAATGATCCAGCAAAACCAAAGCTCTTCAGATGGTCCTGTGGCTATCCTCTGGGACATTGAGAATTGCCCTGTCCCAAGTGATGTCCGCCCAGAAGATGTGGCTGGTAATATAAGAATGGCTTTGCGGGTGCATCCGGTGATTAAAGGAGCTGTTATGATGTTTTCTGCATATGGAGATTTTAATTCATTCCCCAGACGACTCAGAGAGGGATGTCAGAGAACTGGTGTCAAACTCATAGATGTTCCAAATGGGAGAAAGGATGCTGCTGACAAGGCTATCTTGGTTGACATGTTTCTTTTTGCCCTTGACAACCGTCCACCTTCTTCCATCATGCTGATCTCAGGGGATGTTGATTTTGCACCAGCCCTTCACATCCTTGGTCAACGTGGGTATACGGTGATCCTTGTCATCCCGTCTGGAGTGGGTGTTTCGTCTGCTCTTTGCAATGCTGGCAAGTTTGTTTGGGACTGGCCCAGTGTGGCTCGTGGTGAAGGCTTTGTGCCTCCTGCAAAGGTTTTGATGCCTCCTCGTGGAGCACCTGATCTCACTGGGTACTTAATGGGGTGCCATATTAATGATTGCACAGATCCTCAAAATGAAGAGGAAGCAATTGTTTATAGGGGAATCTCGCAAAGTTATTACAAATCTAAAGACTTCTCAATTATGTCACAGTCCTTGTCCGAGTATGCCAGTACATCTGCAATCAACTTGCCTTATTTTCCTACATCCTTAAGGACCCAAAGTCTACCACCTGTTTTGAATGAAGTTTCAGCCGGTCCTGTGTCTTCTGTTGAACAAAATGATTATACCATGTGGGTTCAACCTGGAGATATTAAAGGTTTGAAAGCACAGATGGTGAAGTTGCTTGAACTGTCTGGAGGGTGCTTGCCTCTTATTCGTGTTCCTGCTGAGTATCAGAAATTATTTGGGAGGCCCCTGTATGTGTCCGAGTATGGGGCATACAAACTTGTAAATCTCTTCAAAAAGTTGGGTGAGACAATGGCAATAGAAGGGAGAGGCCAAAGGAAATTTGTCTACCTCCGAAACTGGAAAGCAGGTCCAAGTGTAATTCTAGCGAGGAAGGATAAGAAAGTAAAGGGTTCTCAGGAGGAGAGTATGAATACCAGTGGCGCTTGTGGTTCATCAGATGAGCTTTCCGATGATGAAAGAGTGGTTGTTGAAGAACAGGATGTGGGAAGGAACCAAGTGAAAACAAATATGGGGATGATGAGTCAACCAGAGATTGATGACCAAAATCTCAAGCAGTTCAAGCTTGAACTGCAAGAGATTCTAGTGAGCTATTCTTGCCGGATTTTCCTGGGTTGTTTCGAGGCAATATACCAGCAACGATACAAGAGGGCTCTGGATTATCATAAATTTGGTGTGGATCAGCTGGAGGAGCTGCTTGAAAAGGTGAGCGATGTCGTTGTTTTGCATGAAGAACCAGTGAGCAAGAGGAAGTTCCTGGTTGCAGTAGGTGGCTAAAGGAAAGTGAAAGTTGCCACTCCTTGTAACCTTTTTTTTTTTTTTAAATTTTCTTTTAACTTATGTAGATGCAGTGATCGAGGTACGCTTTTTAGTCCTTAAATCACTCAATCAAGAAAATTTCTTCTTTTTCTTCATCCAAAAATTTCAGAAAGATGATAGGAGACTGTTGATGGCCTGCATGGATTTGAAAGTTTATTTTGAAAATTTCCATGTAAGCCTCGATCGCAGCCTGTGTAACGTATTGATTAAATTCTAATGTGAGATTTGTAAGTAAATCCACGGTTCAGTATCTCTTAGTTTTGCCCAGTTTATATATTCTGATTTGCTCTTCTGTGTATATATCTCTGTGAATGATTCAGTCATATAACTTCTGGATGGGCAATCTCTATCCTGCCTCACTTGTCAGCAGAATTCACCATTTAAACATGGTTTTCTCATGGTCAACTGTGATGTTTGGTTTCATTGAATCATATTGTGCCTGTAAGTTTTAGACATTAGTGGATGATTTTGAGGTAGAAATAGATCTTAATGCTACAACTAGAACAGGGTTTTTAGTAGCTTAGCTAATACAAGAGATTCAATACATGGAATGTTCTACCAAGGTTATGTAGAGGAGGGAAATGATTTTTTAGCCCCACCATTTTCTTCTTTAGCCCTCATCTAGTGATGGCAATGGGCCGGGCCGGGATCGGGTACCCTTTGGCCCAGGCCCAAGCCCGACCCCATGACAAAGACCTGAGCCTGGCTCGAGCCCATCATGGGTATGATAGGTAAAGCCCGAGCCCGACCCGACAGGTTTTTTGTAATCTCAGGCCCGGCCCAAGTCCACCCATTTTTATAATATGAATTTTTAAATATTAATAAATTTCAATGTTTTTTATATTTTTAATTCTAAAAATATTTTTTAAATATTTATTTATTTTTGAATACTCATCAAATGGGATGAGATTAGGGTTTGGGAAAAATTGGTATATATATGTAGGATAATCTTGCAATTAAATATATAGTATAAAGATAATTTAGTAAAATTAATACTAAAATTTTCGGGTCGGGCCTTAAAATCAAGCCCAAGCCCGCAAACATTGGGTAAAGCTTGGCCTTTTCAGGTTGGGTACTCGAAAATATCGGGCTCATTGCCATCTCTACCCTCATCTTCTACTTTAAGTGAGGATATAACTGTAATAAAATTTTTATTCGTATATATATATTTGCTAATTTAGATGTTCGGACTAGTTTACGCGTACCTCGACTAATCCTCAAGAGAAGTTATCTTACAACAACCTACTGTCGTGGTCGAAGCTTTATATTTGTAGTTATATTAATATTAAAAAAAAAAATAGGGTAATCTAAATTCATAATTTTATAAGTAAATTAAATCTTATATAATTATTAAATACTTAATGTTTCTCCTATAACGATAGGAATTAATTTTCGAATGTTATATTTTTCTAGCCCTAAAACAAACACAACTACTCTTTTATATTCTTTTGGATAGTTCTTTGTTAGTTTCTTTCTTCTATTTTTTTTTTTTTTTTTAAGTTTTATATTTTAAAAAACCGTCAAGAATTACATTAATTGGAAAATTAATCATTTTATCAGGAAATACTAAAACTTGAATCAAACAAGATGTTTATACTAGTTTTTAGAGCTAACGGTTTCATAAAAATAAAAAATAAAAAATATTTTGAATATTGAGCGAAATTATAAATGTGTTTATAAATCATTTTTAAATTTTTTGAATATATATGAACCATTGTTAATAATTTTAATAAATACTATTACGCCCGTATCTAAGTTAGAGGATAGGAGAAGGGACAAAAAAGATGGGGGGCCAAAATGTATTTAACCCAAAACTTATGGGCTTGAGGCCCGCAAGCCCATCCCTAAATAGATCAATAGAATCGGAAAAATAAAAGGGTCGCAGAACTGTTCTGCCGGAGAAAAGGGAAAGAGGGAGAAGCGTCCTGCGATTTCTACTCAATTCCGTTGGGGTTGATTTCAATCAAAACCTAGCTTTTGAGATAGAACTGGAGAGGAGGAACTAGAAGTTTCGAGCTTGGGAAATTGTTGGGCTGATCAGTCCGAGGTAGGGAACTTTGATTAATTGATATTTCGAAGACCAAAAATTGATATACATATGATTTGTTTTTCAAACTATATGGTCAATAAGTACTGTGATCTTATTGCTGTAATCGTTTTTTTTTTTTTTTGGTTGCAGTTCAGGCTCTTGAAACTGCTGATACATTATGGTGAACGCCATTAAAGGACTGTTTATTTCCTGGTGAATATCCATTTACTAATAAAATATTTTGTTAATTGTACAGAACAATGGTAAACCTATGGATTGGCTAATTGTTAATATATTTGAAACCTTTATGAGGCATTTTTTAAGCTTAGCGGTAGGTATTTTCCAGATTAATATTTAAACTTATTGTCTGTTGAAGGACTGGATGGGAGGTTAAGATGAGTATAGTAGTACTGTAAGTTCATACCATTATGTTGCTTGATCATTCCATTCATGAACTGCTATAACAACTTTATATTATTGACTGAAGAATTTGAAAGGATTTGCGCTAATTTACCTATAGTAGTGCTGTAAGTTCGTAACATTATGTTGCTTGATCATTCCATTCATGAACTGCTATAACAACTTAATATTATTGACTGAAGAATTTGAAAGGATTTGTGGTAATTTACCTTCAATTATATATTTTGAGCTGCCTTTTTATTCTAAAACGTATTCCATGCTCGTAACAATACAATTTAGTAGGTATACACTGCAAAGGGAGGTCCATGCATATTGCGCTTGTGACATCCTTTTCGCTTAACGTTTTCTCACTTCCTTTCCCTTTGTTGCTGAAAGACTTCTGTTGTGTTTAAATTGCAGTGACATACCCATGGCACAATTCATCATTAACTTAAATGCATCGATGCCCACGTCACAGAAATTCATAATACACATCTTGGATAACACTCACATGTTCGTGCAACCACATGTAGCTGAAATGATTCGAAGTGCCGTTGCTGATTTTAGGGATGCAAATTCCTACGAGAAGCCTACATAATTTCCTTTTCTTTTCCCTGTGGTAAAGTTATATGTGAAAGATTTTTATGTATTCAAAGCTTTCTTTCACCTATTTGGATAGACGTAGACGTCGACTGTTTAAACTGGATCAGGTGCTTCGAGCAAGATACTTTAAAGTTGGAAATGTGATGGATACATATGTGTTTTGCTGTGAACAATGCTAGTCTGCACTATTAATTACAGAAATTTTTATTAGTTTGTAGTTGTTGTATACTTGTTTCTTTAGGTACCTGTGGACTTGAAAAGCAAGTTGTGTTTTGGTTTATTGGTTGCCATGAAGTGTGATTGTTGTGTTACTATTCAATAGTTAAACTGATAGAGAGCATACTACCAGAAATATGAAGAACATATTGGCCAACTTAAAATTTTTAGACATTATCACAGTTTAAGATAAGTTCATGAATTATATAATCACTGAAGTAGCAAAGGAGACAAGTAGAAAAGCAGTCTACCAAATTATAGATTAGTACTTGATTGATGTGAAGAGTTAGAAATGCTCCATCTCCTAAAGTTCAGTTCCTGTTCTTGACCCATGACCGATATAAGCTCAAAATTTCATTCGTAACTCAGATCTTCTTTGTAGTTGCTCTGTTCCATGCCTCGTTTCATACGGAACGTCTAAGTGCTCTAGTTCTTTATATTTCATACACAATTCCATTCATACGATATGGTTAACTAGAATTAGACCATACAGTGTCACAGTGATGAACAAAAAAATCACCCTTTTGAAGGGCCCCGAGCAGCAAATCAGCTAACATTTTCTGTAATAACACCACTTGAGGCTCCAGAAGCAGTGGCCCTCAGTGTCAACATAAATAAATCCTATACAATATTGACCTCTCCCATTCCCTGTAAAGATGCACAAGGTTGAGCTTATCCCTTCTGCAAAAGATGTGCACCTATCATAATTATCATTTTCAATGAAGTCTCACAATTGTAGGACTTACATCTCCACCATAAACCAATGACTGAAAAGACAATCAACTACAAAAATTGACAGACAAATGATGCCGAAGAATCATGGTATTAACTATCAGGAAAAGATGACACTTATGACGGAGAGAATTTGACTTCCTAATCCATTAATTTCAGTTATCAAGACACTTATGTGCAGATAAATCATAATCTCTGACTGAATAATGTATTGATAGTTCAGAAGTATACAATATTTTTGGACTAGCCGTAGTAACCTAAAATTTTTTTTTTTTTTTTAATTTTTTGATGATCGGGGGTGTTTGGGTCGGCTTACATGCACTTCAACTAATCTTTCGTAACCTCGAAACTACCGGTTGAGTAAGAGCTCCAACGGTTATTCCTATTAACAATCGAGAAGAGACTCTAACTCAAGACCTTTTAAGTAATATATTTTCTTTTGATAGGAAATGATGTCAATCGATTGAAGCCTGCTAATAGAAAAAGGGATTTGGGATATATAAATGTAGATAGCCAGTGTCGCCAAAACTGCACATACAAAATTACAAATGATAAAACTCATACATACCAAATGTCTATCAACACCAATAAACATTAACTGCATGAAAGCCTTGCTTCCCAACTAATCTCTCAATTCTTATTAACAATTGCTTATTTCAGGTTTCACACTATCTCCCTCCAAATCTTTCATTAAATTAACTTCAACAACATGATTTACAACTCTATAAAAACCTCATCCATCCTCAGGTTTTGCTTCATTGCAAGCTAAACTTGTTTACACAGAGTCTCTTCTGCCAGAATTGTCAACATGGGAAGCGAAAATATCCCGCAAGGAACTTTCTCAAAGATGCCAAACCCTGGCAAGGCTACTATTCTTGCCATCGGCAAGGCCTTCCCTCACCAGCTTGTTATGCAGGACTATCTCGTTGACGGGTATTTCAAGAACACCAACTGCAACGATCCAGAGCTGAAAGAGAAGCTCACGCGACTCTGTATACTTAATAAATTTCATCTCTTTTGTTTGTTTTTGCTCAATATATCATGCAGCCTTTAGTTTAAACTTTTGAATCGGGTGATTACTTAAACATGTTATGAGAATAACTGTCGGTTTTCTCTTTATGGCATCTTGCAGGCAAGACAACGACTGTTAAAACAAGGTATGTGGTGATGTCAGAAGAGATCCTGGAGAAATATCCGGAGCTTGCTGTTGAAGGCCTCCCTACAGTAAAGCAACGGCTGGAAATTTGTAATGATGCTGTGACACAGATGGCCATTGAAGCTTCACAAACTTGCATCAAGAACTGGGGAAGATCCATATCAGATATAACCCACTTAGTCTATGTCTCTTCAAGTGAAGCTAGGCTGCCTGGTGGTGATCTTTACCTTGCCAGAGGGCTTGGACTCAGCCCCGAAACTCATCGAGTTTTGCTGTACTTCATGGGCTGCTCTGGAGGCGTGGCTGGTCTCCGTGTAGCAAAAGACATTGCTGAAAACAATCCTGGAAGTAGAGTTCTGTTAGCTACTTCTGAAACTACTATTATTGGGTTCAAGCCACCAAATGCAAATAGACCGTATGACCTGGTTGGTGTTGCACTCTTTGGAGATGGAGCTGGAGCCATGATAATAGGATCTGACCCAAATTCAATCACTGAAAAGCCTCTCTTTGAGCTCCACACAGCAATTCAGAATTTCCTGCCAAATACTGAAAAAAGTATCGATGGACGGCTCACAGAAGAGGGCATTACCTTCAAGCTTGCCAGGGAGCTTCCTCAGATAATTGAAGATCACATCGAGGGGTTCTGCACGAAGTTAATGGACACTGTTGCATTGAGTAACAAGGATTACAATAAGATGTTTTGGGCAGTTCATCCCGGGGGCCCTGCAATATTGAATAGGATGGAGAAGAGACTTGAGTTGTTGCCGGAAAAACTGAATGCCAGTAGAAGAGCTCTGATGGACTATGGCAATGCTAGTAGTAACACAATTATGTATGTACTGGAGTACATGATTGAAGAGGAGCAGAAAATGAAGAAAGTGGAGCAAGGTCAAGGAGATTGTGAGTGGGGTTTAATATTGGCTTTTGGTCCTGGAATTACCTTTGAGGGAATTCTTGCCCGTAACCTCAGTGTCTGAAAACATACGGGACCTCAAGTTTCATTCATACCAGGAGTCTTACATATATTCTCCTGAAACTAATAAAAGTATCACTATATTTGTCTTTTCCTTGGGCCCAAGTATAGATATATGAAACCCCATAATTCATAGATTGTATCTCTTATTTCTGCCTTCAACGTTAAAACACAATATATGGGTTAATGAAAAAAACCCCGTATAGCTAGGTTTATACAACCAGTCAATAAAAACATATCACATCATAACATGTAACCTGCGCATCTCATGATTAGATGGTTATACCTATCTTAACGTCAAGAAAGTTTTTTATCAAAATGAAACTTTCAAATAAGTAGGTCTGATGAT
Organism: Pistacia vera; assembly: GCF_008641045.1. Lineage (NCBI taxonomy): Eukaryota > Viridiplantae > Streptophyta > Magnoliopsida > Sapindales > Anacardiaceae > Pistacia > Pistacia vera. Next base: position 185,292 of record NW_022196205.1, read on the forward strand.
ATCCTCAACCAATGATGAAGGTTTATTGCAAGCTAATGTATTCATATACAATAATGAATCACAAGAGTGCATGTTCTGCAATTTTGATCGGAAGCAAATACTACATTTGACAGTTTCATAGCGCTGCATTTCAAAATCCAAAGGGAAACCTAAGTTTCTGTCCAGCCAAGTAATGTCAAACTGAAGTATCTGCAAAATGGGGCTATAGGCTGAGTGATGCATATAAGAAAAGGATTTTATTTTCAATTCATTCACAAAAGCATACAATATGAATTCAGAATAAAGCATATCATAAGGTGGAGGCACAACAAAGTTAAATAATAAACTCAACATCTAATATGAGCAGAAGATTTGTGTCTGCACAAAGCTAATCAGGCTATAAAAATCATGTTTAAAGTATAAATATCCACCCAAATTTTTGGCATCCCCAACTTTACAAACCCACTGTCTTCCAAATTTCAAATCATATCTGAAAGAGAACCAAAACCCGTGGAGAACAAAAAGGGAACTTGTATGAGGGCCACCAGCCACATTCTCTGATTAAAGTTACTCTTAAGTATTCAGTTACACTACTCCTGAAGGAAGACGAAGGACAAGCTGTCCTCCAAAAACACTGCAAAGAAAAAAAAATTGTTATCAGCATAAAACAAAAAATGTTGGGAGAAAGCACTCCTTTAAGTTTCAAATCCATATGCACTTCACCCACTAAAGATAAACGCAAAGTCTGCAACCCACCTTTTGACATAATAGTAACAGAAATCAGCCAATATGAAAGTTTGAACAATCTCTGAGATAAGAACCATTGAAGGCCACAATCCATAGCCCAGGGCAACTAGCAAGTGTCCACGAGTATCCAGCACCTGTCAAAAGCAATGAAGATAACACCTAAGTGGCATAAACTAGTAAATATTGCCATAATAGATCTCAGTAATAACAGCAGCAACATAAAGTGAACCAAATCAAGTGCTATTTCACCAACAAATTTTTTCCTCCCAGGAGCATTACATCAACTAAAAAAGCTTTGCAGGTGAACCATGTTCTTACTGTACACTAACAGTAACTTGAGCAACACATGCAAGCTTGCTTCATTGCTGGCATATACAATAGGATATAGTAGCGTTTAAATGAGTTTACAGAAGCACAGAGTCAATAGTCTGTGATTGCAATCATACACAAATACTACTACATGATTTTCTCATATCACATATGCAAAAAGTTACTAGGATTATCATAAAGATGCCTATCCAAAAAATGATGCCAATGTTACTGCCCTATTATGCTAGCCAGTAAATGCACCATACAACAATTAAAAGCTTCGTCATGTCAACCTATGCCACCAAAAACACTGAGTGGTGGTATAAATTGAATGATGAAATTATTTTAACACATATTCAAGTAGACACCATATCAGCACACACAAATCTATAGTTTCTTATCAGAGAAAAAAAAAAAACATAAGAGCAAACTTAAACCAGTTTTATGAATTCAACTCTATAGAATCAAACCTGGAGAACCCAGTGGGCACAGCTCAAAAACCTTGCAACACCCAGTGCAAATACATAATGGGCAGTAAACGGTTCAACAATCTGAAAGCAGAAAAAGAAAAAAGATTATATATTGGGGAAAGCACAAAAGCACAAAAGGAGGAAACAAGTACGAGGTCTAATTTCAGGAAAACCTCAGAATCTATGTGTTTTACATTCTAAGATAACAAACCTTTGTGTTCTGCATAACTCGCAACTGGGGTAGTACTGAAACAGCCTCAAGATACACACAGAAAGCCCAGAAAATTCTGTTCACGAAATTATGAGAGGTTGTTGGATGTATAAGCAGAGCCAACACTGCACAAGGTACCACCTGCCCCAAATTCAATAATAAGAAATAGCTATTAAGGAATAAATGAAACATGTACTCCCATATAAACTGATCCATCTGAGCATGAAGGAAGATAACTATCCATCTGACTGAACTTGTATACTTAAAATCCTAACAAAGAAATACATTTATTTCTCTAAGTTAACTATCTACACAGTGGTATTATTAGAAGAGGGCATATCAAATGTAGCAAGAAGCTTCTAGCATGGTACATTTGTCACAAAGAAGTAGCCCCATTAACTATCTCAATATCTCACAGATATACTTGATTTTTTTATTTAAAAGTTTTTCAAAATTTATATAAACTTTAGACTCACCACATAATATATTGCAAAGTTGTCCTTGTCCTCCATGTAACTAGATCTTAATTTGAAACGGATCATATAGATAACCCACAGGGTTGTTGCCAGTGTAGCTAAATCAAGGACCGTGTGTATATCATACTCCATAACAAAGCTACAGTACAGCCTAACAGCTAAAAAGATTGCTGTTAATTCCTGGGATTTGAGAGACAGTCCTGCAAACAATTATAAGAACTTTAAAGATCGAGCCACCATAGCTATAAATAATTACATAACGGTTTGCAAAAGAAATACATATCAAAAAACATCAGATGCTCTTTACACCTACAGAGGTCATGGTCATTTGGTATATAGCTTACCAAAGTACAAAAACATTAGTAAATACTAGTCTTCAGCATCATGAATTTTGAAGTCCTTAACCAGCAAGTACCATTTGAGACACAATAAGGCTCCATTGTTATTAAGGGATTTTAAAGATTCTTGAAGAAAGCTTGTGACATTATTGCATTAGATATTCTTTTTGGGTTCAGGATATTGAGACTTTAAAAAAAATTTGACTCAAAATGAAACACATGAGCCCCTGCTCATCAAACTTAATCTAAGAGTTCAGAGAATTGTTAAATTACGAATATTAAATGTTAATTTTTTAATTCAAATCTTAACCTTTGAATTAAATAGATAAACAGGTCGAACTTTATATCCCATTCTAAGTCAAAAAATAATAACAATAGCAACCCTTTTAAAAGATAAATTTGATATCATATCTTAATGTCTTATATACCAAAAGGATCAAATTTCTATTTTTTTTTTCCCTATCTTTTGGTCCAATTTGGCAATTTCTAACTATCAACAAAACAAAATTAACCCATTAATACGATTAAAAGAGATTACATTCCTCCCATACAACAGACAAAAAGAAAAAATCAAACGCATCATGAACAAACAACTAAATAAAAAATAGAACTTTGACCCTAACACTAAATCGGACTCTCGAAACCCTAAGAAAAACAGAAACCCCAAGCTAAAATTCACACTCAATAGTCACCAAATCACAAACTTTCTCTCCATCCACCAGAATTTATCATCAACCAACCAACAAACACATCAGCACAATCAACCAAAAAAAAAAAAAAAAGGCCCCAAGATTATTTAGTTAACCAAAATAAAAAATTAAAAAAAAAAAAAGCACAATTTAGAGAAGCTCAATTCAGAAACCCCAGATAATATAATAAACACAAAACTCATTAACTAAATCAAAACAACCAAATCTTGTTACGAGGAAACCCCTAAATATTCAAATTTTATAACCAAAAAACCCATAAAGTTTAAAATCTTAATTCTTTCATACCAGCACAAGTTTTCTCTTTCATAAGCTTATATATCAACACGGAAATTCCAATGGAGTGTACAGCCTCAGCAGCTACGAAGAGATTATCGTGATCATGCACGATGAACCGTAGCAGGACCAGCGCCGCCATCCCCGAAACCACCGCCAAAAAAGCCTTCACCTTCGGCGGCTGCCGTCGGACCCATGTCGACACAGCGTGGATCGGCCTCTTCTGTGCCCTCATGACGCCACACAAAATTTTCTCCAAACGAAGGAAACGAGATAGTGAAGAAGAGACTTCCGGTTGGGGCTGATTTAATATTATTTGATTTTTGGTCGCTACACAAAACAACCGAGTCTTTAATACGGTAGCTCTCGGTTGGTAATCGGGTCGGGTGAGTATGGATACCGGATCCGGACTTTCAAAAAAACAAATATTAGATCGTGGACTTTTGTTTTATAGTTGGTCATGGATGTGGAGCGAAGTTGGGTAACCAATAATTAACCACTACATTACTTAATTAATTTTATATTATTTATCTGATTCTATGAATATTTAATTTTTGTTTTTTATCTGATTATAATTATATTTTAAAATAAAAAAATATTTAAAAAAACCTTCAAAAAGACTTATTTTTATTGTTCTTTTTAAATTAAGATTAGTGATATTCTATATCTTAAATTCTGAAAAATCTTATCTCAATCCTATATATAAAACAATGGAATGTTTAGTTTATATTTGAAAAGAAATAATATATATATATTTGGATTTATCTATCTTTTGTTGTTGAAGTTGATGTTTGTTACTTAACGGATTTGGTGTCCAAATATATCTAGACACTCTAAATTGTATTTAATGTTTTAAATATACATTTTTTTTTTAAGACTATTATTTTCATTTCCCATTATCCTAAGGAGATGTCTCTTAAAAGTTAAGAAGTATGATTTTTTATTTTTTAGGACGGGGTGTTCGGCCAGCTTGCGCTCACTTCGCAGTATTTATATCAACTTGTGTCTCGGGGTGTCTGTATCAGCTCGTGTGCACCTCAATTAATTTTCGAAACCCTAAAATTAAGGGTTGAGTAAACATTTCAGTAGTCATCTCCTTATTAATAATTGAGGAGAATCAAACTCGAGATCTCTTGAATAATACACTTAAGAGTTCCAATAACACCATCTCTACCCACCTAGGAGAGAAGAAGTGTGATTAATTATGGATCTTCTGATTATATCATTTAATATCACAATCAAAGAGTAATATTATCTGCACTAACCAAATCATACTAATATAAGTACTAACTGATGTGGCAGATATCTGCCACATCACTTAATTGCGACATCGGTTTTCTTAAAAACTATATATTTGTTTTTCTTCAAATTTCATTTCCCCGACTCCCTAAATCAAATTCATTCTCTCAATTCAAACACTGTACAATTTTTCCCCTCATTCTCTACCTCTTATCTCACAATCAATTTCTCAAAATTGCTCAAAAATTTCTCAGCAATCCCATCCCAAATTCATTACACGCCGCGACGCCTCACTAGACGCCGACAAACCAAATCCGAATCATCTTTTCCATGCCTCGCCAAACACCGCCACGCCACGCCTCGCCAGATGTCGCGATGCCTCACCAGATGCCGACAAACCAAAGACTAACTGTAGTTTCCATGCCTTGCCGGAAGCCGCCATTTCTCGCCAAACCAATTAGAATTGTCGTTTCCACGCCTCACAAGATGCCGACAAAGTACGAACCAAACCCTAACCGTCTTTTCCACGCATCGCCAAAAACCATCACATTTCGCCAGTTGAGAATCAAAGGCACAGGTAAGACTCTTATCTTTGCAATTTGATTTTTAGTTTCAATTAGTTGTTCGGGTCTGTTTTATTCTATTTATTTTTTAAATAAATTGATTCATTGAAGACATGCATGTTTATTTGCATGATTCACACTGGTTTTCTGAATGATGATGCTTGTTATTTGCTTGTTGATTAGGACTCCAGAAGCTGCCCATTTCAAGGCCCTTAGCTCTGTCGTTGAGGAAGCATCTATGGATTTGGTATTGTTGGTTGAATGCTTGTGGTTGGTGCTGTATGTGATTAACCGTGGAATTTTTTTAACTTGTTTATGGATTTTCGTAGTCCTAAATATTTAACAGGATTGTAGGAGAGCTTTAGAATGGTTTATAAATCCCAGATAGAAGCTGAGTCCAGTTCATAGTTGCGTTTAATTCTGTTTGACTGGTTTGGTTCTTGTATGTATTTTGGGAGAATGTATTTTGTGCCAAATATTTGCCTTTTCTGTTCTGTTTTTAACTTTGGGAGTATGGAATTATTGGCTTGTCTTTTGGTAACTGTTTTAGGCAGGTAGTTGTGTTGTTGCTGTAGAATCTGCATTTTTGCAGGTTCCAGGAGATTGATGCATTCCAGGTAGTTTGTCCAGGTTTGTTAGTTTTATGCTTTTTGTAGTGTGTGCAATTTCTAGAAGGTTGTTGCCATTTGTAGAAGCTGTCCAATGTGTGTTTGTTGATGGGAGTTTTCTGCAGTTTGTGCAACTTTTGGTTATTGGTTATAGGATTTGTGGTGGATAATGCAGTATTTTGCAAGATTATGCTGCAATTGTGTTGTTGCCGAGGGAGTGCTATAGCTTGGTCAAAGATGCAGCAGTTTTTGCAATTTATGTTTGCTCTGTCCGGGAGATTTTGCAAGTGGTGTAGCTTGTGCATGTGTGCAGTTTTTTAAGCTATTACAATTGTTCTCTGCCTTTGGTGTTGTGTGCAGTCTTCGGGTGTCTGTTACAGCTTGTGTAGTCCATGTTGTTTGTGCGTTTTTTGTTTTCGAGATTTCCTTCCAGCTTGTACAATGTGGATTGCTAGTTTTGAAGCTTGGTCTGTTTTTTTGGTTTAGTTTGTTGATCCTTTTTGTAAAAGCCTTTTAGGGGTTGACGTTTGGGTGCCCTTGGTTGCTTTGGTCTCTTGTGTATAAGGAATGTCTTTCCTTGGTTGTCCTCGCTTTTGTAGTTTTGCCCCTTGGGAACGCCCAAGGTTCTTGGTTCTAAAGGGGAGTCCCCTTTCCAAGGTTGTAATTTTTTTATTCTTGTATAAAATTATTGGGTTTACCCAAAAAAAAAAGTAACTTATTATGAATATAATTATGCGTATATACATATATTGAATTTTTTGTTGCTTCTTCCAAATATGGATCAATATTTACATAGCACAGAAAGATTGCAAGATCATCTATACAAAGAGTATGCACAGAGTGTTGTACAATAAAACTGTACAACCAGCCAAACTCTCTTGGACACTACAAAAATAACAAGCCTTATCATCACGTCCAGCCCCAAAAACACTGCACTAATAGCCAACAAAATGCAACATTGAAGTTGTAACTCCAGAACACACTGCACAAACAGCCAAGCTTCTTAACAAAACACTGCACAACTCCAAACTTACTTCTAGGAACTGCAAAAATGCAGTTTTCTGCTGCGCACCTTCAAACAAAACTCTCCAGAATCCTTTGTTTGGCCATGCACCAACGTCATCCACCACACAACAACAACCAACATACCCAAATAGCCAAAAACTATAGATCTAGCACCAGAACACCTCAAGAGCAAACGCAAGCTGCAGATCTAACACACAAAAATTTGTAGTAACTACAAAAATGTCCTAGAGATTGCAAGAAGCTAAAACTCCAAAAATCTGTAAATTTCCAATATTGCAAAGAACAAAAACAAAGCTGTAGCACCAGAAAATCCTGCACCAACCCAATATTCTCCCCTGAAATTAATGATGAATGTTGGAGACTTGCCAAAAAAAAAAAAAAAAAAATATATATATATATATAATATAATAATAAACATCTTAATAGAATATTGAAAGTTAATTCTATTGCCCAGACCAAGACATGCATCATCCATGAGCAACTCATTCACATCACTAGCATATATAGGCACCAATCTTAACCTACCACATTAAGGGAGCAAAAATATGGCAAGCAGCAATGAAACCACACACAAGTAGTTAAATACATACACAATCATTTTGATACATGATTTTTATAAGAAAACTAAAGAACCGTAAGCACTTGGAGTTGCTGCCCTTCAGCTGATGAACATGAGCATCCAACTTCCTGAAACTCAAGTTCTTTTGATCCTGTGCAACATACAACAAGAACTCAACCACATTAGTAGATTGAGAAATTTTTAAAATAGAAGCAAAAGCTAAAAAGAAAGTAAAATAGAGAACCAAGAAACAAGATTATCTAAAATCTTATTTAATAGTAACTACATTCCATACATACAGTACATGTTATTCTAAAATAACAATCTTGGGTTGCATACATTTCTATAATTCACATGTAAACATCAACTTAGACAAAGAAACATAAATGAATTACTTACCTTAGTTGCTTGATTAAATCCAAGTGTGAGACTAGGATTCGAATCGTAACAACTTCTTGCTGTCTCAATTTCTTCCCTTTTACTTTACGAACAATTTTTTCAACCTTCAATTGCTTTCTTTTGAATGGGGGACGACCTTTACTACAAACAGCCTATGGAGTAAGAATATTACTGCTCCCTTCTTTCAAAGTATCATCACCACCTTCACAAATCATTCTACTATTACCTGACATGTTTAGTCTTTTATCAATCCTGACAGTTTTATTTGACATCAATTTGTTCTTCATATCATTGATCATTTCTTTCACCATATTACAATCAACCTCATTGCTTGACGCCAAATCTACTACAACACTGAATAAATTAGACAACTCATCAAATTGTTGTCCATCAAGATTGGTGCTCCAACTATTATAACTCATCTTAACCTTGGTATGGTATCTGTTTATACTTTTCCTCCACCGTCTTAAAATGTACTTTTCTAGTACATGAGAAATTTGCTTACGAATCAACACCACAATTGCATGTCGACATAAAATTCCTCTAAACTCAAACAATTGACAATTGCAATAAAATCACAAGTTGCTTCATCAAAGCAAACCACAAAAGGAACACGATGTTGAGTCTCTCCAACTAAAACATCTTTTTCTATTATAAATTCCATATAGGAACCAATCTCTTTGAAAGAAGATAAATCACAATAAACCTCAGTAGCTAGCTCTTGTTGAAACTCTTTGAATTTTGCAGTAGTATATGCATCTTGGAATTGTTTCTCAATAGCATAATTGGTTATGCAAGGGATCCATGATTTGAAAGATTTAAAATCAGTCTCCCTTTCTTTTTCCACTTTATCATGCAATGCATTCTCATATTATTCCATAAACTGTTTTAAAGTGGTTTTTTAATTAACATATCCATCAAAGAATGCATACATACTTTCACTGCATTGAGTGGTAGACATACCTGCCCAAAAAATATCTTTTACAAAAGTCGGCACCCAACGTCGTCTTTCATTATACAATCCAAGCAACCAATCATTGTCGTGAAGGTTGTATTTATCAATGAACCTATTCCAACGTTCTTCAAACTCCTCACATGTCAAAGAATCATACACAGTATTTTGCAAAAAAAACTTAATCTGCTCATATTGACTATAAACTCTAAATTTTTCAGGCAATTTCTTCATTATACGCCACAAACACCATCTATGTCATGTACTAGGGAACACAATCTCGATTGCATTTTACATTGCCTTATCTTGATCAGTGATTATTGCTTTAAGAGCACAAATCAACATACATGCAAGCCAAGATTGACAAAGTCATACAAATGTCTTTGTGTCCTCGTTGTAGATTAACCCACAACCTAATAGTATCGAATGACCATGATGATCAACACCAATAAAAGCACCAAACGATATAACATACTTGTTGGTCAAATATGTAGTGTCAAATGTCACAACATCACCGAAATCTTTAAATGCAGCTCTACTTCTTGCATCCACCCATAAAACATTCTTTAATCAACCATCTTCATCTAAATCCATTATGTAGAAGAAATTAGAATTCTCATTTTGCATTTTGCATTTTCAAAAAATATTTTTGGATTGCAGAAGCATCTCCAACACCAAGTCGTAACCTCCTAACTTTTTCAATGTAGTTTCTACAATCTTTCTGTAGGAAAGGCAAATTCTCAGCACAGCCTGCTTCAACTAACAAGGAATTGAAATTTTTATTTGGCCTAATCCCAGCCCTATCATTCACTTCAAGCTTTCTTTTTTTGTACGGTTGTATAATTTGATTGCTTCTAAAATATCTACTTTTGGCAGGACTACTGAGTTCATGGTTATGATCAAACACAACTGAACATTTTTTCCATTTGCCATCAAAACATACAGCTGCACCAATTCGAGCCTTACAGTCGGTTTTTGTCACTGGATGCATTTTAAAAGCATTTACAGGGTTACTGCGCAACTTCCCATTACAAGAACAAGTTAGTGTCGCATTTTTCACCTCTCCATTATATCCTTTCTTTGAAGATCATATAACTTCGAAACCCATTTTATTCCCATAGCTTTTGTATTGTTGGACAAGATTATCAAGTGGATAAAAAATCATTCCAAGCTTAGTGTCACGCACTTAACTTCTTTGCTAAGTTCGTGCGGCCTTAACCCTTCGGAAATGAGTTAAGCAGCCTAACGCTCACACAACTAACAAGCTCAAAGTATAAAGTTTAGAGAGAGAAGCTTAGAGAAAATATAAACTCTATATTGAAAGGATTCAAGTTATGAAATGTACAAGGGAGGGGTGGCCTATTTATAGGCTAAACCTCCTCAAATAAATGACTAGATACATCGAATACTTAGTCCTTAAGTTACTTAATTCCTAAGTAAACACTAGGTGGCACCCTTAGGTGGCAACCTTAGGTGGATGGATAAGCATTATCCATTAAGTGTCTTTGCCACTAAGTTTACTTAACTCCGAAGTATACTTAGCCACTAAGCAACGTGCATCCCACTTGAGTCACCAAGCAAGCGGGTCGTGACACTCTCCCGCACCTAATGTTGCGACGCCCTCGTCGCACTATCCTTATAACTCCGGATGGAGTCTTGGAATTGCCACAATGAGTCTTCGGTCTCCCAACTGGCCTCAGTATCGGGAAGTCCCTTCCATTTGATGAAGTACTCCCGGTAATTTGGCACTCCTCGTCGGCGAACGACTCTATCGGCCAATATTTCTTCGACTTCCTTGTCAAAGCATGTTACGACAGCGGTTGGTGCTCGTTTAGAGACTCCTCGGGATGGCTCCTCCGGGTCTTCATGAAATGGCTTCAACAAACTTACATGAAAGACCGGATGTATCTTCAATTTCGGAGGAAGTTGGAGTCGATACGAGACTTTGCCGATGCGTTGTATCACTTGAAAGGGCCCCTCATATTTGCGCACTAGGCCTTTGTGCACTCTCCTCAATGTCTTGAACTGTTGGGGCAGAAGCTTTACAAGAACAAGATCACCTTCTTGGAACTCAACATGCCTTCTTTTCTTGTCAGCCCATTTCTTCATTCTCTTTGCTGCTTTGTGTAGGGCTGCACGAGCAAGTTCAGTTTGTTCGTGCCATGATTTGGCTAACCTGAAGGCTGCAGGGCTCTTCCCATCGTAGCGTGTAGCTAGGGAAAGAGGTGTGTTCGGTTGCCGTCCCATGATGATCTCAAAAGGGCTTTTGTTGGTTGCCTCGCTCCGTTGCAAGTTAAATGAGAATTGGGCTGTGTCCAGGAGCTTTGCCCAATCCCGCTGGCTAGCACTCACATAGTGCCGCAAATATAGCTCCAACAATGCATTTACACGCTCCGTTTGACCATCAGTTTGGGGATGAAAGCTGGTCGAAAAGTCTAGGTTTGAACCTAGTATCTTAAATAACTCCGTCCAAAATCTCCCGGTGAACCGAGGATCTCGATCACTGACTATGCTTGTCGGAATGCCCCATAACTTGATGATGTTGCGGAAGAAAAGCTTGGCTGTTTCTTCTGCTGTGCAATCGGTGGATGCGGGGATGAAGGTGGCATACTTGCTAAACCTGTCCACAATGACTATGATGCTCCCGGACCCTTCAGACTTTGGCAAACATGTGATGAAGTCCATTGAGACACTCTCCCATGGTCTCTCGGGCACGGGTAATGGTTGTAGTAAGCCTGCCGGTTGTTGTTGCACTACCTTGTCTTGCTGGCAAACAAGGCACGTACGTACATATCCCTCGATACTATCCTGCATCCCAGGCCAATAGTAGGCAGATTTTAAGAGAGCAAGAGTACGTCTCATACCTGGATGGCCTGCCCACAAGGAGTCATGACACTCCTTGGTCAATTCCTTCCTCAGATTGTCCCATCTCGGGATGTAAAGGCGGTTGCCTTTGGTGTAGAGTAAGCCATCAGTTAACCAAAACCTCCGGGTTTTCCCTTCTTCTACCAAGGCCATGATATTTCGAGCCAATGGCTCATGCTGGAGTCCCTGCTTGATTCGGTCAGCCAATGCGCTTGTGACTTGACTGATGCTCGCCAACTCGGCCTTGCGGCTTAGTGCATCTGCCACCACATTGGTCTTGCCCGGCTTGTACTCCAAAACATAGTCAAACTCAGCAAGAAAGTCCTGCCACCGTGCCTGCTTCGGACTTAACTTCTTCTGGGTCTGAAAATAGCTTGTTGCGACGTTATCTGTCAAAATAACAAACTTAGACCCCAGTAAGTAGTGCCGCCACACTCTAAGACAATGGATGATGGCTGTCATCTCCTTTTCTTGCACGGTGTAACGCCGCTCAGTCTCATTGAGCTTTCGACTCTCATAAGCAATCGGATGCCCATTCTGCATGAGTACCCCCCCGATGGCAAAGTCCGATGCGTCCGTGTGCACTTCATATGGCTGAGTGTGGTCTGGCAAGGCAAGCACTGGTTCCCGGCTGATTGCAGCTTTCAACTCTTCAAAGGCGGCTCGACACTCTTTAGACCAGTCCCACGGCTTGCTCTTCTTGAGTAAGTCTGTCAACGGGGCTGCCTTTGCTGAGTAGCCTTTGATAAATCGGCGGTAGTAGTTAACTAACCCCAGGAAGGATCGTAACTCCGGCACCTTGGTGGGTGTTTCCCACTCTTGAATAGCCCGCACTTTTTCATCTTCCATCATAAGTTGCCCATCCCTGATCTTGTGACCCAAGAACATTACTTCCGGCTTGGCGAAAGAGCATTTCTCATTCTTGATATACAGCTTGTTGTCCCGAAGTACTTGGAACACTTCCCTTAGGTGGTGCACATGCTCCTCCCAAGTTTTGCTATATACTACTATGTCATCTAAGTAGACGACCACAAACCGGTCGAAATATGGATGAAATATCTTATTCATTAAAGTACAAAAAGTAGCAGGTGCATTTGTTAGACAAAATGGCATAACTAAAAACTCGTAAGACCCATACCTTGTAACACAAGTGGTCTTTGGCTCGTCGCCTTCAGCTATGCGCACTTGATAATAGCCTGACCGCAGATCCAGCTTGGTAAAGTAGCGGGCATGCCCCAGCTGGTCAAAAAGATCAGCAATCAAAGGAATGGGATAGCTATTTTTCACAGATACCTTGTTGAGAGCTCGGTAGTCTATGCACATTTGCAAGGAACCATCTTTCTTCCTTTGAAATAAGACCGGGGCTCCATAGGGAGCTTTGGAGGGCTTGATAAACCCTGCATCCAGAAGTTCCCGCAATTGCCTCTTTAGCTCGGCTAGCTTTGGTGGTGCCATTCGGTAAGGACCCTTAGTAGGTGGCTTGGCGCCCGGTTCTAGCTCAATCTGATGATCTACCTCCCTTCTAGGGGTAGCTCTTTCGACAGCTCATTTGGTGAGACATCAACAAACTCTTCGAGTACTTGTGTTACTTCCCGGGGCACTGCCTCTGGCGGGATTGGTTCCTCATCATCATACTGCTTGAGGATGGCCAAGTAACTTTCCTCTTTTCTATTGACACCTTTCTTAAACTGCATGGCTGAAAGTACAGTTGTCACCGGTTTGGTAGAGCGGCTAGTAGGCAACACACAAGGTTGCTCCCCGTCCATTATACACATGGTGTTGGTTGAAGGCAAGGGAAATGCCTTGACTTGTTCCATGAACTCTAAGCCAAGCACAACTTGATAGTCATCCATCGGTGCAACCGAGAAATCTAAGTAGTCGGACCAAGTTCCCATTGTCGTATTGACATGTCGAGCCACTCCTTGTATCAGTTGAGCCACTGAGTTGACTGCCTTGATTGTGCCTCCGCCTCTTGAAGCTTGAAGGCCTAGCCGGCACGCTTCACTTATTGAAACGAAGTTGTGCGAAGCTCTCGTATCTACCATGGCTTTGGTGGCCTTCCCATTGATGGTCATATCAACATAGAGCAACCTTTTGGCTTGGGTTTTTGGTGCGGACTGGATCCCGTTGAGTAGTTGCATTGATCCCATATGTGCCCTATCGCTACTACTTTCGGCCTACTTGCCCTCTTGATGCTTGGCTATGAGGGAAGTGAGAGCTTTCTTCTCCGGACAATCTCTCACCCAATGTGGCCCGTTGCAAATGAAACAGTTGTTATAGGGTTTGTTGGAGCCCTTTTCCCAACGTTTGCCCTTGTCCTTGCCCTTGGATGAGGAGTTGTCTTGGCGGGTGTCTCGGTAACTTTCTTTAGATTGCCCCTTATCTCCCGCACCTTTAACAAAGCTACCCTTCTTCTCTTTGGACTTGCCGGTGTGTTCTTTTTTACTGCTATAATCAATCAAACTCTCAGCAACTGCTATGGCTGTGGCAAGGTCTTGCACTCCCCGACGCCTTAGCTCTGTTTTTACCCATGACTGTAACCCATCCATAAAGTTGAAGAGTGAATCTTTGTCGGACATCCCAGGAATCTCTAGTATCAAGTCGGTGAAATCTTTGATGTAATCACGGATTGTCCCTGTTTGCTTGATCCTTCGCAAGCGAGCTCTTGCCTCATCCTCGGCATTTTCCGGGTAAAACTGCCGCCTAAGCTCTTCTTAAAATCATTAAAGGTAGAGATAGTACAAATACCTTTTTCAATGTCTCCTTCTCTTCTCCTCCACCATAGCCTTGCAGTATCTGTAAGGTAGAGGACTGCAGTTTCAATCCTTGAGCTTTCCTCCGTGACGCCTACGGCCCCAAAGTACTTGTCAAGTCCCCACAAGAAGTTATTAACCTCTTGTGCCTTGCGTGAGCCACCAAAGCTTTTAGGCCTTGGTATGTCAATTCGTTGGCTTTCAACGACGTTACTGCCGGTCCTTGCAACCATGGCGCACTTGCATCACGCTAAATCAGCTTGCACCTCGTCTAAACGAGCAAGGGTGCCGTTGACTTCGGTTTGGAACACATGACGGGTTTTGGCAAGCTCCCCCTCGAACTCCTCACGGATTTTCCCCATTTCCGCCCTTAACGACTCCTCCATTTGAAGCAACATGGCTTTCGCAACAGTGTGAGTTTCGGACACCTCCGTCTCTAGCTCATCCACCCGATGATCTAGCTCATCCGACTGCGCGCTCACCCTTTCTTCTATACGAGATAGGCGTGAGTCAAAATTGAAAATAAAGTCTTTGGACTTACCTCTCTGCCTTGAGGGGTTGGGGTTGGGGTCGACTCTCTCCGAGCGACCACGTTCTTCGGAAGCCTCCATCTCAGCCGTCTTGGATCCCTTTGTTGAAGCGACAGTGTCTTTCACCATTGAATAAAAACCGAGGTTATGCTAACCGAGGCTCTGATACCACTTGTCACGCACTTAACTTCTTTGCTAAGTTCGTGCGGCCTTAACCCTTCGGAAGTGAGTTAAGCAGCCTAACGCTCACACAAACTAACAGGCTCAAAGTATACAAGTGAGAGAAGTTTAGAGAAAATATAAACTCTGTATTGATGGAATTCAAGTTATGAAATTTACAAAGGAGGGTGGCCTATTTATAGGCTAAACCTCCTCAAAGAAATGACTACATACATAGAATACTTAGTCCTTAAGTAAACTTAATCCCTAAGTAAACATTAGGTGGCAACCTTAGGTGGATGGATAAACATTATCTTTTAAGTTTCTTTGCCACTAAGTTTACTTAACTATAAAGTATACTTAGCCACTAAGCAACGTGCAGCCCACTTGAGTCACCAAGCAAGCTGATCGTGACATTAAGCTCTGATAAACCGGCGGTGCATAAGGTGTACACCCTTAAGGGGCGTAATAGACATTAAGGAGGTTGTTACGGTGTAGGGTCCACAAATCACAGGTGTAGGGTGGGTAGGAGTCTGTTATGAGAATAAGAATTGTGTGAGTAAGGGCAATTGTGGAAAGGGTTAGTATATAAACAGGATGAGTCTTAGTAGCAGATTAGCCTAATTTTGGTGGTAAAATAGTGGAGGTTCCTGGCTCCTCAAAATGCTAGGATTTATGGCTACCGATTCATTCCATTCCATTATCTTCTTATTCCATTTGTTTTCTGCTATCTGATTAATATAAATATAGTTGAGGTTATACAGATTGTGTTTCTTCCATTCTTATTGTTGTGGATTGGTTGTGTGTGGGTTCCTTGCATTATTATTGTTGCGGATTGGTTGTGGATTGGGTTTGATTGCAGGTGAACGTATCAATTGGTATCAGAGCTAGAGTGGGGAATGGTAAAATCCAAAATGGAGAATAGGATGGATAACATGGAGAAGGAGATGAATACAGTAAAGGAAGACATAAGTACCTTGAAGATTGACATGGGTAGTGTTAAGGAATATTTGACAGAAATGAGGGAATTAATGCGCATGAGAGAAGAAAGAGATGGAAGAAGAGACCGAGAAAGAGAGAAATCCTCTTCATCAGCAAAGAACCAGAACAACGGTGGAGAAAAGGAACCAGATCGAGGAGACAGTGGGGAAGTTGGGAAAGAGGAGAAAAAGAACACATGCAAGCTGGAGTTGCCAATCTTTAATGGCGAAGATCCATATGGATGGTCCTTCAGAGCAGATCGTTACTTCACCATCAATCGTTATCAGGAGACAAAGATGGTAGAAGCAGCAGCAGTTTGCATGGAAGGGAGAGCTGTGAGCTGGTATCAATGGGTTGAATCCAGAGCACCATTTCAGTCGTGGGATGCATTCAAAACAACACTGATTGATCGATTTCGGCCATCATTTAAGGGATCTGCCTATGAGGCCTTAGTAGCCTTGAAGCAAGATGGGACAGTCACGGAGTACCGAGAACAGTTTGAAGCCAACGCTGCACCATTGAAGGATCTGGGTGAAGATCTGTTAAAGGGGATTTTTGCAAATGGGTTGAAGGAGGAAATTAAAGCTGAAATACGATTAACTTAGCCAACTTCATTGTTTGGGCTGATGGACCAGGCCCACAGGGTTGAAGAAAGGAATTGGGTGTTAGAAAAGTATAGGCCCAAATCATTTAAAAATCAAATGGGTAGAGGGGAGCCTTATTCACGGGTCAGCCCAAACCCGGATGCCTCTCAAACTAGTGGAACACCAGCGCAAAGCCCCCAGATCCCCTTTCGTTTTTGTCAAACTCCAGCAAGGGGCCTGAGCAAAGGGAGAAGTCGACTGAGTCTGTGGGGTCCAGCAACCGGAACGACAACTTCCAACGACTCTCCGAGGCCGAAATACAGTTCAAAAGAGAGCGCGGGCTATGCTATCGCTGTGACGAAAAATTTGGGCCAAACCACAGGTGTAAGAACAGATCTCTGCAAGTGTTACTCCTCTTGGATGACGAAGATGCAAACCCATCAGAAATTGAGACAGAAACTGACGATGAACCTAACTGTAAAGGTAAATCTTTAGCTCTTTCGATGAACTCCATCGTGGGTATCTCTTCGGGAAAAACTCTGAAGTTAAAAGGGCAGATTGGGGATTAGAGTGTGGTGGTGTTGGTGGATAGTGGGGCTTCCCACAATTTCATTTCCCATGAGATTGTACAGAAGCTAGGGTTGAAGGTGGATAAGGGGAAACCCTTTGGAGTAATGGTTGGGGATGGATGTACCATTCGGGGAGAAGGAATTTGTAGGGCAGTTAGGCTGAAACTCCAGGGGCTTGAGATCCAGCAGGAGTTTTTTCCGTTTGAATTAGGAGGTGCAAACGTTGTGTTGGGAATTACATGGTTGAGTAGTTTGGGAGATGTGAGTGCCAATTGGAAGAGTCTAACGATGGAGTTTGACTGGGAAGGAAAAAGGGTAGAGTTGCGAGGGGATCCTTTACTGGTGAAGACTGAAGTTTCACTGAAGACTATGGTCAGGTCCTTGCATTCTGCGGGAACTGGCTACGTAGTGGAGTTTGGAGCCATAGGGCTGAAGGAAGATTCAGTGCAGGAGGAAACTGATCCTAAAATATTAGAGGTGATAGAAAATTATCCCCATTTGTTTGACCAGAATCCTAAACTACCTCCCCATAGGGTCCACGACCATGCCATAAAACTCCAACCAGGTTCTAAACCCCCAAATATCAGGCCATACAAATATCCGTATTTTCAGAAGAATGAAATCAAAAAGCTGGTTGGGGAAATGTTGACTGCCGGAATTATTCAACCTAGTGTTAGCCCGTATGCCAGCCCTGTTCTATTAGTCAAAAAGAAAGATAGGAGTTGGCGATTTTGTGTGGATTATCGGGCATTAAACGACATTACGATACCCGACAAATTCCCAATTCCGACCATTGAAAAGTTACTTGATGAGTTGGCTGGGGCTACGATTTTCACAAAACTGTATTTAAAGTCAGGATACCACCAAATCAGGGTGCGCGAGGTTGATGTTCCCAAGACAGCCTTCCGCACTCATGAGGGGCATTACGAGTTCCTTGTTATGCCCTTCGGTCTCACTAATGCCCCCTCAACATTCCAAGCTTTAATGAACTCAGTGTTTAGGCCTGTCCTACGCAAATTCATCCTGGTTTTCTTTGATGATATCCTTATATATAACCTTAGCGTCTCCACCCACATCCAACATTTACAGCTAACATTTCAGATTTTGTAAGAACACGAGTTGGTTGTCAACAAGAAAAAATGTTCGTTTGGCCAATCTAAGCTGGAGTATTTGGGTCACCTGGTCTCGGAAAGGGGAGTGGAGGCAGATCCGAAAAAGATTGAGGCCATGGTGTCTTGGCCACAACCACTGAATGTGAAGGGTTTGAGAGGATTTCTTGGGTTGACAGGTTATTACAGGAGATTTGTAAAAGGGTATGGTTCCATCGCACAGCCCCTTACTCAACTACTGAAAAAGACTCCTTCACTTGGAATGACTCAGCCCAATTGGCTTTTGATAGACTCAAGGAAGCCATGACTACTGTACCAGTTTTGGCAGCTCCAGATTTCACACTTCCGTTTGAGATTCAGACAGACGCATCCGGTAGAGGACTTGGGGCTGTTTCGGTGCAGTAGTCTCGCCCCATAGCCTTCCTCAGCAAGGCCTTTTCCCCTACAGCCAAGCTTAAATCGATTTACGAGCGAGAATTGATGGCCATTGTCTTTGCGGTCAAGAAGTGGAGTCACTATTTGGTCGGCAGGAAATTCATAATAAAGACTGATCAGCGTAGCCTCCAATTTTTAACGGACCAGAGATCAAAAACCCCGGAACAACACAAGTGGATTTCCAAGCTCATAGGTTTTACCTTTGAAATTCAGTACTATCCAGGGGCTTCAAACAGAGTGGCAGACGCTCTTTCAAGAAGAGAAGACGGGACTGAATTGGCCAACCTGACAGCCTTATCTATGGTACAATTTTCTGAGTATGAGGACATGGCGTCGGAGGCACAAACAGATCCAAAACTACGGGTAATCATACAAGACCTTCTCCCTGATTCTTCTAGTCGACCTAACTATCAACTCCGCAGGGGTTGCCTATTCTATAAGAACAGACTGGTAATTCCAAAAGGGTCCAGGTTTGTTTCAACATTACTTGCTGAGTTCCACCAAAGTCCCAGTGGAGGACACTCGAGTTTCTTCAGAACATATAAGAGAATCTCCTCGGTGGTTTATTGGGAGGGTATTCGGGGAGATATACAACACTATATCAAGGTCTGCACTACCTGTCAACTAAACAAACAGTCGTCGTTAAAACCAGCCGGACTCCTACAGCCCCTGCCCATTCCAAATCAGGTTTTTGAGGATCTCTCTATGGACTTTATCGGGGGACTACCACGTTCAAAAGGAGTGGATACCATTTTTGTGGTTGCTGACCGCCTTACCAAATACAGCCATTTTTTTTGCCTTGGTCACCCCTACACGACAAAGGATGTGGCTGCCATATTTGTTAAAGAAGTGGTCAAGCTCCACGGCTTCCCGAATTCCATTGTTTCTGACAGAGACTTTTTATGAGTCAATTTTGGCAGGAATTGTTCAAGGCTGCTGGCACTGTCCTGAAATTTAGTTCGGCTTACCATCCACAAACAGATGGACAAACGGAGGTGGTCAATAGGTGCCTCGAGGCTTATCTCCGTTGTTTCTGCAGTTCTCAGCCACGACAGTGGCCTATGTGGTTTACTTGGGTAGAATTCTGGTACAACACAACTTATCACAGCTCCATCCGAATGACCCCCGTTAAAGCCCTCTATGGAAGAGATCCCCCCACCCTTTTAAAATTTACAGACTGCCCCTCAGTCGTGGAAGATGTAAATGTACAAATGAATGAGAGGAATTCCATGTTAAAGGAGCTTAAGGATAATTTAGCTTTAGCTCAAGCTCACATGAAGAAAAATGTTGACCTTCATCGACGAGATGAGTGCTTCCAGGCTGGTGACTCAGTTTTTCTGAAGCTACAGCCCTACAGGTTTAAATATCTTGTCCGGAAGATGAATGAAAAACTCAGTCCCCGCTTCTATGGTCCTTAGACTGTTTTGGAACGAATTGGACCAGTGGCTTATAAACTGGACCTGCCTCCCACGGCCCGTATTCATCCTGTCTTCCATATTTCTCAGCTCAAGAGGAGCTTACATCAATCGGTGCCCATCCAACCCCTACCGGAATCACTTTCGGAAGACCTGGATGTCATGCACTTAACTTCTTGCTAAGTTCGGCAGCCTTAACCCTTCGAAAGTGAGTTAAGCAGCCTAACGCTCCACAAACTAACAGGCTCAAAGTAACAAGTGAGAGAAGTTTAGAGAAAATATAAACTCTGTATTGATGGAATTCAAGTTATGAAATTTACAAAAGAGGGTGGCCTATTTCTAGGCTAAACCTCCTCAAAGAAATGACTACATACATCGAATACTTAGTCCTTAAGTAAACTTAATCCCTAAGTAACATTAGGTGGCAACCTTAGGTGGATGGATAAGCATTATCCTTTAAGTTTCTTTGCCACTAAGTTTACTTAACTAGAAGTATACTAGCCACTAAGCAATGTGCAACCCACTTGAGTCACCAAGCAAGCGGTCGTGACATTCTCCCAACCTAATGCTGCGACGCCCTCGTCGCATTATCCTTATAGGCAGAGCAGTCTTGGAATTGCCATAATGAGTCTTCGGTCTCCCAACTGGCTTCAGCATCAGGAAGTCCCTTCCATTTAATGAGTATTCCGGTAATTTGGCACACCACATCGGCGAATACTCTGTCGGCAAGTATTTCTTCAACTTCCTTGTCAAAGGATGTGACCACGTCTTAGGTGCTCGTTTAGAGATTCCTCGGATGGCTCCTCCGGGTCTTCATGGAAAGGCTTCAACAAGCTTACATTAAAGACCGGGTGTATTTTTAGTTTTGGAGAAGTTGGAGTCGATACGAAACTTTGCCGATGCTTGTTATCACTTGAAAGGCCCTTCATATTGCGCACGAGGCTTTGTGCACCTTCCTTAATGTCTTGAACTGCTGGGGCAGTAGCTTTACGAGAACAAGATCACCTTCTTGGAACCAACATGCCTTCTTTTCTTGTCGACCCACTTTTTCATCCTCTTGCTGCCTTATGTAGGGCTGCACGAGCAAGTTCAGTTTGTTCGTGCCATGACTTGGCTAACCTAAAGGCTGCTGGGCTCTTCCCATCATTGCGTGTGGCTAGGGAAAGAGGTGTGTTCGGTTGTCGTCCCATGATGATCTCAAAAGGACTTTGTTAGTTGTCTTGCTCCGCTGCAAGTTAAATGAGAATTGGGCTGTGTCAAGGAGCTTTGCCCAATCCCGCTGGCTAGCGCTCACATAGTGTCGCAAATATAGCTCTAACAGTGCATTTAGTGCTCGGTTTGACCATCAGTTTGGGATGAAAGTTGGTCGAGAAGTCTAGGTTTGATCCTAGCATCTTGAATACTCTGTCCAAAATCTCCCGGTGAACCAGGACTCGATCACTGACTATGCTGTCGAAATGCCCCATAACTTGATGATGTTGCAAAAGAAGCTTGGCTTTTTCTTCCGCTGTGCAATCGGTGGATGCGGGTGAAGGTGGCATACTTGCTAAAGCTGTCCACAATGACTATGATGCTTCCCCCCTCGGACTTTGGCAAACATGTGATGAAGTCCATTGAGACACTCTCCCATGGTCTCTCGGGCACGGGTAATGGTTGTAGTAAGCTTGCCGTTGGTTGTTGCCTACCTTGTCTTGCTGGCAAACAAGGCACGTACGCACATATCCCTCAATGCTATCCTGCACCCAGGCCAATAGTAGGCAGATTTTAAGAGAGCAAGGGTGCGTCTCATACCTGGATGGCCTACCCACAAGGAGTCATGACACTCCTTGGTTAATTTCTTCCTCAGATTGTCCCATCTCGGGATGTAAGGCGGTTGCCTTTGGTGTAGAGTAAGCCATCAGTTAACCAAAACCTCCGGGTTTTCCTTCTTCTACCAAGCAATGATGTTTCGAGCCAATGCTCATGCTGGAGTCCTTGCTTGATTCTGTCAGCCAATGCACTTGTGACTTGACTGATACTTGCCAACTCGCCTTGCGGCTCAGTGCATCTGCATCACATTGGTCTTTCCTGGCTTGTACTCCAGACATAATCAAACTCGGCAAGAGAATCCTGTCACGTGCCTGCTTCGGACTCAACTCTTTTGAGTCTGAAAATAGCTTGTTGCGACGTTATCTGTCAAAATAACAAACTTAGACCCCAGTAAGTATGTCGCAACCTCTAAGACAAATGATGGGCTGTCATCTCCTTTTCTTGCCGGTGTAACGCCGCTCAGTCTCATTGAGTTTCGACTCTCATAAGCAATCGGATGCCCATTCTGCATGATACTCCCCGATGGCAAAGTCCGATGCGTCCGTGTGCACTTCATATGTCTGAGTGTGTGTCTAGCAAGGCAAGCACTGGTTCCCTGTTGATTGCAGTTTTCAACTCTTTCAAGGCTGCTTGACATTCATCTGACCTTCCCACGGCTTGTTCTTCTTGAGTAAGTTCTGTTAGTGGGGCTGCCTTTGCCGAGTAGCCCTTGATGAACCGACGATAGTAGTTAACTAATCCTAGGAAGGATCGTAACTCTGGCACCTTGGTGGGTGTTTCCCACTCTTGAATACCCGCACTTTTTCATCTCTATCTAAGTTGCCATCCTTGATCTTGTGACCCAAGAACATTACTTCCGGCTTGGCGAAAGAGCATTTCTCCTTCTTGATATACAGCTTGTTGTCCCGCAGTACTTGGAACACTTCCTTAGGTGGTGCACATGCTCCTCCCAAGTTTTGCTATATACTACTAGTCATCTAAGTAGACGACCACAAACCGGTCGAAATATGGATGAAATATCTTATTCATTAAGGTACAAAAAGTAGCAGGTGCATTTGTTAGACTAAATGGCATAACTAAAAACTCGTAAGACCCATACCTTGTAACGCAAGTGGTCTTGGCTCGTCGCCTTCAGCTATGCGCACTTGATAAGCCTGACCGCAGATCCAGCTTGGTAAAGTAGCGGCATGCCCCAGCTGTCGAAAAGATCAGCAATCAAAGGAATGGGATAGCTATTTTCACAGATACCTTGTTGAGTGCTCGGTATCTTATGCACATTGCAAGGAACCATCTTTCTTCCTTTGAAATAGACCGGGCTCACAGGGAGCTTTGGACTTGATAAACCCTGCATCCAGAAGTTCCCGCAATTGCCTCTTTAGCTCGGCTAGCTTTGGTGGTGCCATTCGGTAAGGACCCTTAGTAGGTGGCTTGGCGCCGGTTCTAGCTCATATGATGATCTACCTCCCTTCTAGGGGTAGCTCTTTCGACAGCTCATTTGGTGAGACATCAACAACTCTTCGAGTACTTGTTTACTTCCCGGGGCACTGCCTCTGGCGGATTGGTTCCTCATCATCATACTGCTTGAGATGGCCAAGTAACTTTCCTCTTTTCTATTGATGCCTTTCTTGAACCTGCTGCTGAGAGTACTGTTGTCTCCGGTTTGGTAGAGCGGCTAGTAGCAACACACAAGGTTGCTCCCGTCCTTTATACACATGGTGTTGGTTGATGGCAAGGGAAATGCCTTGACTTGTTCCATGAACTCTAAGCCAAGCACAACTTGATAGTCATCCATCGGTGCAACCGAGAATCTAAGTAGTCGGACCAGTTCCCATTGTCGTTTTGACATGTCGAGCCACTCCTTGTATCAGTTGAGCCACTGAGTTGACTGCCTTGATTTGCCTCCGCCTCTTGAAGCTTGAAGGCCTAGCCGGCACGCTTCACTTATTGAAACGAAGTTGTGCGAAGCTCTCGTATCTACCATGGCTTTGGTGGCCTCCCATTGATGGTCATATCAACATAGAGCAACCTTTTGGCTTGGGTTTTTGGTGCGGACTGGATCCTTGAGTATTGCATTGATCCCATATGTGCCCTATCGCTACTACTTTCGGCCTACTTGCCCTCTTGATCTTGGCTATGAGGGAAGTGAGAGCTTTCTCTCCGGACAATCTCTCACCCAATGTGGCCCGTTGCAAATGAACAGTTGTTATAGGGTTTGTTGGAGCCCTTTTCCAACGTTTGCCCTTGTCCTTGCCCTTGGATGAGGAGTTGTCTTGGCGGTGTCTCGGTAGCTCTCCTTAGATTGCCCCTTATCTCCCGCACCTTTAACAAAGCACCCTTCTTCTCTTTGGACTTGCCGTGTGTTCTTTTTTACTGCTATAATCAATCAAACTCTCAGCAACTGCTATGGCTGTGGCAGTCTTGCACTCCCCGACGCCTTAGCTCTGTTTTTACCCATGACTGTAACCCATCCATAAAGTTGAAGAGTGAATCTTTGTCGGACATCCCAGGAATCTCTAGTATCAAGTCGGTGAAATCTTTGATGTAATCACGGTTTTCCCTGTTTGCTTGATCCTTCGCAAGCGAGCTCTTGCCCATCCTCGGCATTTTCCGGGTAAAACTGCCGCCTAAGCTCTTCTTAAATCATTAAAGTAGAGATAGTACAAATACCTTTTTCAATGTCTCCTTCTCTTCTCCTCCACCATAGCCTTGCGTATCTGTAAGGTAGAGGACTGCAGTTTCAATCCTTGAGCTTTCCTCCGGGACGCCACGGCCCCAAAGTACTTGTCAAGTCCCACAAGAAGTTTTAACCTCTTGTGCCTTGCGTGAGCCACCAAAGCTTTTAGGCCTTGGTATGTCAATTCGTTGGCTTTCAACGACGTACTGCCGGTCCTTGCAACCATGGCGCACTTGCATCACGCTAAATCGCTTGCACCTCGTCTAACGAGCAAGGGTGCCGTTGACTTCGGTTTGGAACACATGACGGGTTTTGGCAAGCTCCCCCTCGAACTCCTCACGGATTTTCCTCATTTCTGCCCTTAACGACTCCTCCATTTGAAGCAACATGGCTTTCGCAACATGTGAGTTTCGGACACCCTCCGTCTCTAGCTCATCCACCCGATGATCTAGCTCATCCACGGCGCGCTCACCCTTTCTTCTATACGAGATAGGCGTGAGTCAAATTGAAAATAAGTCTTTGGACTTACTCTCTGCCTTGAGGGGTTGGGTTGGGGTCTACTTTCTCTGAGCGACCACGTTCTTCGGAAGCCTCCATCTCAGCCGTCTTGGATCCCTTTGTTGAAGCGACAGTGTCTTCCACCATTGAATAAAAACCGGGTTATGCTACGAGGCTCTGATACCACTTGTCACGCACTTATCTTGCTAAGTTCGTGCGGCCTTAACCCTTCGGAAGTGAGTTAAGCAGCCTAACGCTCACACAAACTAACAGCTCAAAGTATACAAGTGAGAGAAGTTTAGAGAAAATATAAACTCTGTATTGATGGAATTCAGTTATAATTTACAAAGGAGGGTGGCCTATTTATGGCTAAACCTCCTCAAAGAATGACACATACATAGAATACTTAGTCCTTAAGTAACTTAATCCCTAAGTAAACATTAGGTGGCAACCTTAGGTGGATGGTAAACATTATCTTTTAAGTTTTCTTGCCACTTTTTACTTAACTATAAAGTATACTAGCCACTAAGCAACGTGCAGCCCACTTGAGTCACCAAGCAAGCTGATCGTGACATTAACTCTGATAAACCGGCGGTGCATAAGGTGTACACCCTTAAGGGCGTAATAGACATAGGAGGTTTTTACGGTGTAGGGTCCACAAATCACAGGTGTAGGGTGGGTAGAGTCTGTTATGAGAATAAGAATGTGTGAGTAAGGGCAATTGTGGAAAGGGTTAGTATATAAACAGGATGGTCTTAGTAGCAGATTAGCCTAATTTTGGTGGTAAAATAGTGAGGTTCCTGGCTCCTCAAAATGCTAGGATTTAGGCTACCGTCATTCCATTCCATTATCTTCTTATTCCATTTGTTTTCTGCTATCTGATTAATATAAATATAGTTGAGGTTATACAGATTGGTTTTCTTCCATTCTTATTGTTGTGGATTGGTTGTGTGTGGGTTCCTTGCATTATTATTGTTGCGGATTGGTTGTGGATTGGGTTTGATTGCAGGTGAACGTATCAATTGGTATCAGAGCTAGAGTGGGGAATGGTAAAATCCAAAATGGGAATAGGATGGATAACATGGAGAGGGATGAATACAGTAAAGGAAGACATAAGTACCTTGAAGTTGACATGGTAGTGTTAAGGAATATTTGACAGAAATGAGGGAATTAATGCGCATGAGAGAAGAAAGAGATGGAAGAAAGACCGAGAAAGAGAGAAATCCTCTTCATCAGCAAAGAACCAGAACAACGGTGGAGAAAAGGAACCAGATCGAGACAGTGGGAAGTTGGAAAGAGGAGAAAAAGAACCCATGCAAGCTGGAGTTGCCAATCTTTAATGGCGAAGATCCATATGGATGGTCCTTCAGAGCAGATCGTTTACTTCACCCTCAATCTGTTATCAGACAAAGATGGTAGAAGCAGCAGCAGTTTGCATGGAAGGGAGAGCTGTGAGCTGGTATCAATGGGTTGAATCCAGAGCACCATTTCAGTCGTGGGATGCATTCAAAACAACACTGATTGATCGATTTCGGCCATCATTTAAGGGATCTGCCTATGAGGCCTTAGTAGCCTTGAAGCAGATGGACAGTCACGGAGTACCGAGAACATTTTGAAGCCAACGCTGCACCATTGAAGGATCTGGTGAAATCTGTTAAAGGGGATTTTTGCAAATGGGTTGAAGGGGAAATTAAAGCTGAAATACGATTACTTAGCCAACTTCATTGTTTGGCTGATGGACCAGCCACAGGGTGAAGAAAGGAATTGGTGTTAGAAAAGTATAGGCCCAAATCATTTAAAAATCAAATGGTAGAGGGGAGCCTATTCACGGGTCAGCCCAAACCCGGATGCCTCTCAAACTAGTGGAACACCAGCCAAAGCCCCCAGATCCCCTTTCGTTTTTGTCAAACCCAGCAAGGGGCCTGAGCAAAGGGAGAAGTCGACTGAGTCTGTGGGGTCCAGCAACCGGAACGACAACTTCCAACGACTCTCCGAGGCCGAAATACAGTTCAAAAGAGAGCGCGGGCTATGCTATCGCTGTGACGAAAAATTTGGGCCAAACCACAGGTGTAAGACCAGATCTCTGCAAGTGTTTACTCCTCTTGGATGACGAAGATGCAACCCATCAGAAATTGAGACAGAAACTGACGATGAACCTAACTGTAAAGGTAAATCTTTAGCTCTTTCGATGAACTCCTCGTGGGTATCTCTTCGGGAAAACTCTGAAGTTAAAGGCAGATTGGGGATTAGAGTGTGGTGGTGTTGGTGGATAGTGGGGCTCCCCACATTTCATTTCCCATGAGATTGTACAAAGCTAGGGTTGAAGGTGGATAAGGGGAAACCCTTTGGAGTAATGTTTGGGGATGGATGTACCATTCGGGGAGAAGGAATTTGTAGGGCATTTAGGCTGAAACTCCAGGGGCTTGATAGATCCGAGTTTTTTCCGTTTGAATTAGGAGGTGCAAACGTTGTGTTGGGAATTACATGGTTGAGTAGTTTGGAGATGTGAGTGCCATTGAAGAGTCTAACGATGGAGTTTGACTGGGAAGGAAAAGGGTAAGAGTGGCGAGGGGATCCTTTACTGGTGAAGACTGAAGTTTCACTGAAGACTATGGTCAGGTCCTTGCATTCTGCGGAACTGGCTACGTAGTGGAGTTTGGAGCCATAGGGCTGAAGGAAGATTCAGTGCAGGAGGAAACTGATCCTAAAATATTAGAGGTGATAGAAAATTATCCCCATTTGTTTGACCAAAATCCTAAACTACCTCCCCATAGGGTCCACGACCATGCCATAAAACTCCAACCAGGTTCTAAACCCCCAAATATCAGGCCATACAAATATCCGTATTTTCAGAAGAATGAAATCAAAAAGCTGGTAAGTGATCCTGAGAAGTTTCATTGCTAAGTTTTTCTTGGGAATGCTTCTCTTACTGACAGGCGAAGGAACGAATATGCCGATTAATTCAAAGTGGTGTTGAAAGTGGTGCCAAACTACTGCTTGATGGGAGGAATATAGTGGTATTTTAAACTTATTGATTATTTTTTGCTTCTTTATGACAGATCATGTTATGTACTATCAATGATTTTCTCATATCCATTTATGTTCAAAGTTGTCAATCAAATGTTATGCAAGAAGCATGAGACATGTACTGAGAAATATTAAATGATTAGAAATTACAAGAAAGTCAATTCTGATTTAGTAATAAATATATAAAGCTAGAAAGATCAAATGGTATAAAATTAAAGTTGCCCAAGTGGTCTTGTGTTCAACCCCACATTGCATCGGTTAAAGTTATAATAAGTTTATCTAGTGTTTCTTGTTGTAATTTGGATGAGATTGTGTTCGATGTATGTGCCTTGAGCTTGAAGGGGTGTCTTAGAGCTTAGACGCTATTGTTGCAACGTTATTTATAAGTTTAAGCTGAAGCTTTTTGCTGAAGTGGTAATATAAATCATTTATGAGAATATTAGAATAACATCTTATCGAAGTATTATTTCAACAAATTAATATCTTATCTTATTAAAAAGTATTAGTTTGACAACTTCATGATGACTGAAATCCCATCTATGGCTTTTACAATACACCTACTCTTAAATGGGAGCTTAAGCTCCAAAGGAGATAACTTTTGTTGATCACTCTGTCTTCATCAAAAATTTGTCATTTTTGACATATGGAAGAATAACTGAATTAAAAGAAACGAAAGAAAATAAATATAAGCCACCACCCTCCCTGGCCTGCTTTGATCAATGAAACAAGCACACTGGAACTGAAAGCTAATAGCAAACTTGTCTTTCAATTTCTCTCCAAGTGGTCTATTTTGTCATTGATTGGGTAATTTGCATTACTCAACAGCATAAAGTTTTAGAATGAAACCAGCTTGCTTTTTACGGTGACAAACAGGTTCCAGGATACGAGCATGGGAATTTTATTGGTCCCACTATCTTAACTGATGTCACAGCTGACATGGAGTGTTACAAGGTATGTTTGTTTTCTTTCTATGATACTTTGCTATGTACTCTTAAGATGTGGAAAATTTATTATTCCTAGTAGATGAAGGGATTGCGAGTTTCAAATTGGCATAAACTTAACAATACTTTACATCCTGCTTTGCAGGAGGAAATCTTCGGCCCAGTTCTTCTTTGCATGCGGGTTTGTTGATTGCTCCTTTTCTCTTTCTCTGCCTATTATGCTTCTCTTTACTTGTTATGGTAGTTCTTGACATATGTTTTTGTATCCCTCTTAACATTTAGGCTGACAGCTTGGAAGAGGCCATAAACATTGTTAACAAAAACAAGTAACTCCTTTATTATTACCCTTTTTTTAGAAGAATCAATTACAATACACTATCCCTTTTGAAATTGCATTCAAGTTGTAATTCTCTTACAGATATGGTAATGGAGCTTCTATTTTTACATCATCTGGCATAGCTGCAAGGAAATTCCATACTGAGATTGAGGCCGGGCAGGTAAAAGTCAACCCTATCGGAAATTACATTTAAATTTGACAATTATAGTTAAAAGCTGCAAGTTGTAGGTATCACTTTTCCAGCATATATTTGTCCCCTCCCCCTTTTTTCTTTGATTGAAACTAGATTGCAAGATAAAAGAAAGCACTTATTTCACTGCCAAATTAGATATTAATTTTCGGTTGAATAGCCTGCGTGCATTGGTTATATTCAAATTCTCATAATAGTAGGTTCAACCAATGTTTTAAAACCCAACCTGGCCGGTTCAATCGGGACCCAAAAGCTTCAACGGGCCGGGTTTATATTTTTCCTATTCACCCAAAAACCTAGGATTTGGGGGGATGATCAGCGAACAATTGACGGTCGGAATGTTAGGGCTTTTGAAGATAAAGTTCCGGTGAATGCAATGGTGGTGATGGAGCTGATTTCCGGTGAGTAAATCGATCGGAAATCAAACAAAACTGGCTGCGGCAACAATGGGATTTTTTCGGCGATTGGTGAGGCTAATGACGGTGGGGTGAGGTGGGTTTTGGTCGGGAGGAAGAGGGGAGTAATTTTGGTCGGA
This sequence comes from Pistacia vera, assembly GCF_008641045.1. Taxonomy (NCBI): domain Eukaryota; kingdom Viridiplantae; phylum Streptophyta; class Magnoliopsida; order Sapindales; family Anacardiaceae; genus Pistacia; species Pistacia vera. The sequence continues at coordinate 215,562 of NW_022196205.1, forward strand.
GGGTTTCTGCGTGATAACACCGGTTTGCCGGGTTTCACCCCGGGTTGGGTTTTAAAACATTGGGTTCAACCAAAGTGAGTTCATTCTGCTTGGAGTTTTATATGAAATTCCTAACAAGTTTGCTCTGATACAGGTTGGAATCAATGTGCCAATACCAGTTCCCTTGCCCTTTTTCTCATTTACGGGCTCCAAGGCATCTTTTGCAGGCGATCTTAATTTTTATGGTAAGATTTTCCTAGGAATATTTTTGCTCCTGTCTTCCCCGTCTCTACTAGATTTTTTTTCTTTTTTCTTTTTTTTTTTTTTTTGCTACTTCCATTTCACTACTTGCTTAAAGATGGTGAAATAGGGTGAATCTTATGAACTCGCGGGTTCTTAAACTGCAGGCAAGGCTGGAGTTAACTTCTACACCCAAATCAAAACAATAACTCAACAATGGAAGGATTTACCTGGTGGCAGTGGAGTTTCACTTGCAATGCCAACTTCTCAGAAGTAAACATGGTTGCAATGAGTGTAATTCTATGGCATTCTGCAATTTCTGTGAACCCTTCAGTAAATTAATACCATCTCTCTCTCTCTCTCTCTCTCTCTCTCTCTCTCTTGTATATATGCTCCTTTCGCTCTCTTTAGTTTTCTGTTTTCTTTGGTGGAATTGCAACTTAAACTGGAGCGGATAAATTCGACCAATAATAAAAATGGAATACAAAATGTTTTGCTTCAAACATGTTAAGCAATTCTGCTCTTGGAACTTGGTGACAGTGTGAGTTTTATTAAATAGCAAGACTTAAAAGGCTGATGTTTTGGTATATAAGCATGTTTAATAGGGATGCCCAGATTTTTACGTCTTCGGTGTTATAGGTTGAAGCTATTTTTCTCCAACCCTTCTTGGATGGTATGCTAAACTTGAATCAATGTCTGGATAATCGATCATATATAACTTGTCAGTTGTCATGATTTGAGGTGAACGATACATTTACTGGGACTCCTCTATAACTAGAAAGAGAATTACTACACTTATAAATTTTTTTTATAAATATTTATATACAAAGTGATGTGACAAAAAATAAAGAAGAGTGAAGCAAAACTCATTAATAATGAATGGAAGAGTGCGATTTTACAAATATCTACATTTCCTGAATTGCAATATTGGACGTAGGAAAGCCAGTAAAGGATGGATTGATAGTGAAAAAGCCCATTAAGCAAAAGAAAAGGGAGGCATTCAGGAAATGGGAACCGGGAAGAGGAAGGGGACAAAAGAAGCAAGGCTTCCAGGAAAGGTGTTGTACAGGGAGCTCCAAAAGATTGACAAGCACTTGTACCATAAGCTCTACTTGAAGGTCAGGGGAAGTGCTTTTAAATTTAATAAAATATGAACAAACTAGACAGAATATTACAGATTGAATGATAGTGTAATCAAATATTACACATTTCATAACATAAAGTAATTGAATGAAAACAGAAAAAATAACAAAACTAATACAAGTTTTATTGATTTAAAAGCTGCTTCTTCACTAAATCACCCTCCTCATTATTCAGATCAAACATTTGCAAACTTCACAAACCACTACATGGAGTGACTGAGTAATCGATGAACAAACCATTGCTTCATTCGCAAAATATCATCATGCTTTTCAAGCTGAACCAGGAAGATAAATCTTCTCAGCAACAACGGCTTTCATGGCGTCTTTCGCAGCTGCCATGACATGAACCAGATCCTTCTTCGGGCTCTTGAGTGACTCCATGTAAGCCATGCGTACCTCAGTGTTCACGTAGAATTTCGTCACACCTCTCTCTATACATCCCTGTTCAAAGCAAAAGCATACATGTTATGGATACATATTTAGTTTTTATTATTAATATTTTATTTACGGTTTTTGAATTATGAGGGATCTCGAGATGAAGAGATTTACCTTGATAAGTTCCACTGACAAACCAGAGGCTCCATGAAGCACCAAATAAACACATTTCTTCGAGCTCAAGGCATGTAGATCCTAAACATGGAAGAAAAGTGGGGAATGAGCAAACAAGTGAATGAGGATAAAGCTAGGTTCGAAGGTGAAGATATTAATCCCAGATACTAAACCGAAGTAAAGTAAATTAGTCGAACAATGAGATGTTGCAGATTATGGTTTCATGTTGATAGCGAGGGACAGGCACACTTTTTGCCAGTCAATATGTGTTGTAAAATGTTAAATACCATGGAGTTAGAACTGTTGTACTCTTCCTTTAAAGAAATTGTTGCCCGCAATCAACATATAAAACACGATTGATGGGTGAAATATGTTTAATGCATGAAGAGTTTGAACTTAATTGGCATAATGTAAAAGGTTTCTTTCTCATTACTGTTGGCGCCTTTAAGGCATTAACATCAATGTGTAGTAATCTCAACTTAACACAAAAAGCTGAAATAGAAAATGTATGACATTTATATTTCACCTTCAGCAAACTGAGTCTCAGACTGGGGCCCTTGGAGGGTATTTTCCATGGACGTTTGCGACAGACAGAGCTAAAGCATCTATACCAGTCTCATCAATGAATTCTTCAGCCTGAAATTTGATATACAGATTGTGACGATATTGACAATGTATAGCATGACTGCATGAGGAATGTTATTTTCTTAAGTACATCACATCAGAACCTGATTAATGTATACTCTTATTAAGTTCCTAGTACAAAATTGCAAAGAGTATAAAATAATTAGAGGAATCAGAATTCAGGTGAGCAAAAACAAATTGAGATAAGCAAAAAAAAAAACTTAAAAATAATATAAATGATTAAATACGTGAAGACTTATGATCAAAGGATGCAACATAGAAAAATAGAAAGTGAAAATACTGTCACTTGTAGCATAAACTTACAGACATTCACAGCATTGAAGATGGTTTTTATAGTCAAGTGCAGCAACATTTATCATGTCAACCTCTTGTTGACTTTTGAAGGAAATGAAGGAAGCAGCTCCAAACATTCACGATAATTTTCATGCTTTAAAAGTAGATCTACAACTATGGAAAATGTGGATTCATCTGGCGTTACATTTATGTCCTTCATTTTGTGAAGAAGTTCAACCACTTTAGCAGCCTCATTATTTTGTAAAAAACCTCGCATAAGAGTATTGAATGTAACAACATTTGGAGCACAACCATTCTTTTCCATATCTGATAACAAATCATATGCCTTTTGTAGTTTCCTTTCTTTACAAAACCCATGGATTAAAATGTTATACGTCACAACGTCTGGCATTAAGCCTTTTTGAGGCAACTTGTGAAATAACTCTAAAACTATTTCAAGCATTCCTCTTTTACACAACCCATCAATGAGGCTGTTAAAGATTTCAATACTAAGTTTAAACTCATAGTACTCTAAAGTACGAAACCATTTTGCTGCCTCCAGAACACAACCATTCTTGCATAGCCCATTGATCAAAATATTAAATGTAAATGAATTCGGTGCAACATTATCAAGTTTCATCTCATCAAATAGTTTCTGTGCAGCTCCAACCTTATTTGATAGAAATAGACTAGTTAACAAACCATTATATGTATATACTGTTGGTCTAATTCCCTTTGAAATCATTTCCTTGTACAGACTCATAGCATTCTCTAACTTCCTATTCTTGCCATAGGCATTGATCAAAGTGGTATAACTGACAACGTTAGGCTTACAACCCTTGCTCTCCATGGAGATTAAAATATCCCTTGCATCATCAAATCTACCAGTCAAGCAATAACCATCCATCAAACTGCTATAAATAAATGTGTTTGGTTGCAAACCTCTTTGGATCATCAATTCCAACAACCAATTAGCTTCCTCTATCTTCCCCTCCTTGCAAAACCCACTTATCATTGTATTATACGTCAGTAAATCAGGCTGCAAACCTTGATCCGCCATCTCAATAAATAAGCCTTTAGCCTCCTCCAAATTTCCCACAAAACACCAACCGTAAATTAGAGAGGTACAAATAACCACATTTGGTGTAATTCCATTATCCTTCATTTCCAGAAACAGTTCTTTCGCCTTATCTACCAAACCATCTTTGCAAAGACCGTAGATAATACTACCATATGAAACAATATTAGGTTTACAAATAACACCACCTTCACCATTCCCATTAACCATTTCTTCGTGTATCCTAAGCGCATTACTCGTATTCCCTGTCCGACACAAGCCGATAATCAAAGTCCCATACGTAATCACGTCAGGCCTAACCCCAAACACAGCCATTTTCTTGAACAAACTCATAGCCTCCGTACCCCTATTCTCCAAAGGCAAACCTTTAATCAAAGAGTTGAAAGTCACATTATCTGGGCTAAAACCCCGCCTCAAAATACTTCCAAAAACAACAAAACCATCACAAACTCGACCCACATTACAGAAGCAATTAATCAAAATATTCAAAGTAACAAGATCCGGCAACAACCCCATTGAACCCACTCGCTTGTAAAGCAAAATGACGTCTTTATAAAACTTCTTCTTAGCAAGAGCTCCAAAAAACCGGTTGAATGATGAAATCGGTGGTTTGGGTTGCATATGAATCATTAAACAAAAGAAATAGCGTGCTTCATCAGTCACATAGAATTTCGTCACACCTCTCTCTATACATCCCTTTCAAAGCAAAAGCATACATGGTATGGATAAATATTTAGTTTTATTTTATATTTATTTACGGTTTTTGAAAACGAGGGATCTCGAGGATGAAGAGATTTACCTGATAAGTTCCACTGACAAACCAGAGGCCATGAAGCACCAAATAAACACGTTCTTCGAGCACAAGGCATGTAGATCCTAAATATGGAAGAAAACTGGGAATGAGCAAACAAGTTGATGAGGATAAAGCTAGGGTCGAAGATGAAGATATTTATCCGGATACTAAACTGAAATAAAGTAAATTAGTCAAACAATGAGATGTTGCAGATTATTGTTTCATGTTGACAGCGAGGGACAGGCACACTTTCTGCCAGTCAATATGTGTTGTAAAATGTTAAATACTAGGAGTTAGAACTGCTGTACTTCTTTAAAGAAATGTTGCCTGAACCAACATATAAAACACGATTGATGGGTGAAATAACTTGATGCATGAAGAGTTTGAACTTAATTTGATAAAGTAAAAGGTTTCTTTATGAGTGTTGGCACCTTAAGGCATTAACATCAGTCTGTACTATATCAACTTAACAGAAAAAGCCGAATCTGAAATTTAGACTTCACCTTCAGCAAATCGAGCTCAGATTGGGGCCATTGGAGGGTATTTCCATGGACGTTCTCGATACACACAAGCTAAAGCATCTATAACAGTCTCATCAACAAATTCTTCAGCCTGAAATTTGATATACAGATTGTGACGATATTGACGATGTATAGCATGAGGAATGTATTTTCTTAATTGCATCGCATCAGAACCTGATTAATGTCAGTCAGCTTTGCTCATTATCTTCACAGTCAAATCATCCTCCGTTCCAACAAATCTTCCTAGTTGGCTTCTACCAGAAAATCTTTGGTGGCCAAGCACGATACCAAGCAAGATATGAAATTGTATACGAGATGTTATCCTTAAGGGAAGATGTAAACCATCAGGCATAGACTGAATCAAATCCTGTCATGGTTGGATTCATAAAAGCAATTTCAGAGCAATGGGTACTAATGAAATATTGGAATGTTGCTAAAACTGAACCATTTTGTAACAGCAAGATGAACTAATAATAGGACATTAACGGGAACTGCTTAACTCACCAACTCAAGAGCTTCCATCAACTCTTGCTTTGAATCCATGATCGAAGTGAACAGTTATGGGTACCTGTTTACATGGATAAGCAATTAACTTCTACCGTTATATATAAATGCAGTATGAAAAAAAAAATCATTCACATAGACTTTCATCATAAAATTCATTCCTATGGATTACTATAATGATTCAATTTTTCAGAGTCAGTAAATTGTTTCTTTATCGTCTTGAGTAAAACTTTCCACAAAAACCAAAACATAACAAGTGGGAGATAACAACACAAGGCCTTCATGCCAATAAGCCCCAAATGGGATAAGTTTTGTAGCAATTTTTTTCTTCAATAGCAATAGAAGGTTAATAAACATCAGTAAAGTTATAGGCAGTCAAAGAACTACGCTTGCTTTGTAGCCATTAGGATTCCTTACTTGGTTTATTGTAGTTTTGATACAACTTTATTTTAGATAAATATAGAAAATTAAGGAAAAAATTAATGTCATGATTGGATAGAGAGTTGTGTTAGAGAAAGAAAAGGGATACTACAGGGAAACATGAGATCATCTTAATTAAAGGATGAGTAAGAGCAGGAAATGAGGGAGACAGGATAAGCACCACTGTCCACAGTGCATCGTGAGCAACAACAATCAAAAACTCGATTTCTAAGATCATAACATTGCAATTTCAGTTAACAATATGAGCTGATGTTATATATCACTTGCATGCAAGCTCTACTTGAAGGGCAAGGGAAGTGCTTTTAAGAACAAAAGGGTGCTTTTGGAGATTATTCATAAGTTAAAAGAGTGAAAATGTAAGAGAGAAACAGCTTTTCCATCAGTTTGTGACCAAGAAAACTCAACAAAATTAGTTTGTAAAAATTGCTCTCATGGTTAGATAAATTGTATTTAATGCAATCCAACTAATTATGGACTAGATCAAATCAATAATGAACTCAAATCTACCTTATTCAACTTTAATTAGTTTCCACACAATAACAAACACAAACCTTTAATCAAAGAAGTCAAAGTCACAACACTTGGGCTAAAACCCCACCTCAAAAGCCTCCCGAAAACAACAAAACTATCACAAACTCGACCCACGTTACAAAAACAATTAATCAAAACATTCAAAGTAATTAAATCTGGCGACAAACCCATCGAATCCGCTTGCTTGTACAGCAAAATAACGTCTTCATAAAATTTTTTCTTAGCAAGAGCTCCAAACAACCAGTTGAATGATGAAATCGGTGGTTTGGGTTGCATATCAATCATTAAACAAAAGAAATTGCGTGCTTCATCAAGAGTGATATTACCTTGTTTACAATCTTTTTGAAGGAATTTATCAAGCCTCGCTACCTGTTCCACGTTATGTACTGAATCTTGTGGTATAGTTGTAGTCACTTTACATGAATTTGTGAATAAAGATGAGAGTTTGGTTTTCGTAACCATTTCAGAAGAAGAAGAACAACGACGAAGAAAGGTTTTGGAGGCCATTTGAGTAGCGCCGTTTGTGGAGCATCTAGGGTTCAAACTGGCTTGGTCTTTTGTGGGTTTTGAGCCTTTCACTCCCGCTCTCATTTTCCATTTGATGTAATGACACGTATCCATCTTATTTTTAAACCATATGTTTGCTATATTTTATTACAACTTTCCATTTTCTTTACGGACCAAACTTCACCCTTCATTTTTATATATTTTTTATGAGTAATACTAGTTAATAACTAATTTATAAAAATGTGTATAAAAATTATTAATTTTTTTTAAAGCATAATACATCAGTCATTTTTTTTACAGTAATGCTACAGCTACCGACGGATATATACTGAATTACGTAACTAAATCCTGATCATTGATTTATTATCAGTTAATATTAATCAACAGTCAAGATTTTATCACGTCATTCGGTGCACAAATTCGGTATAAACTTTTCGGTAACTCTATCATTTCTCTTTTTTTTTAATATGTCATTCCTCCATGCTAACTGAGTAATGCACTAAGTTTGTAAATATACATTCAAAGATACAATGAAATATTACTTTGTGTGTGATATGCATGGATGAAAGTAAAAACGGATGAAGGTTAATAAATAATATTGAATACAATGAAACATTACTATTGACCATTGAATCCAATGACAAATAAAAACTTGCAATAACCCAAGGAGTTGATCTAGGATCAAGAGGGTTTATTTCCTTTATTGAGTTCTTCGAACCTTGATGTCACCTATCAATTATAACATATTTAGTCTTTTGAGTTTATAGGTTGTTAAATGAACCTCAAAGATTAGTTAAAATAAGTATAAATTGACCCAACCATCCTGCTTATCTTCAAAAAAAACAAAAAAAAAAAATTCCTGAATTGCAGGAATGGACATAAGAAAGCCAGTAAAGGATGGATTGATAGTGAAAAAGCCCATTAAGCAAAGAGAAAAAGGGGGGCATTCAGGAAATGGAAAGAGGAAGGGGACAAAAACACAAAAGAAGCAAGGCTTCCAGCAAAGGTTTTGTACAGGGAGCTCCGAAAGACAAAGCTCTACTTGAAGCTGAAGGTCAGGGGAAGTGCTTTTAAATTTAATAAATTATGAACAAACTAGACAGAATATTACAGATTGAATGATAGTGTAATTAAATATTACACATTTCATAACATAAAGTAATTGAATGAAAACAGAAAAAATAACAAAACTAATACAAGTTTTACTGATTTAAAAGCTGCTTCTTCACTAAATCACCCTCCTCATTATTCAGATCAAACATTTGCAAACTTTACAAACCACTACATGGAGTGGCTGAGTAATCGATGAACAAACCATTGCTTCATTTGCAAAAAATCATCATGCTTTTCCAGCTGAACCAAAAAGATGCATCTTCTCAGCAACAAAGGCTTTCATGGCATCTTCCGCAGCTGCCATGACATGGACGAGATCCTTCTTTGGGCTCTTGAGTGACTACATGTAAGCCATGCGTACCTCAGTGTTCANGGTATGTTATTTAAATTACTAAATTGACCCTCTTTTAAATATTAATATAATATTATTTTTATTATTAATTTTTGAATAATTTATTTAAACCCCCAATATTTCAGATTTAGCTAAAACACCCCCGCTCATAAAAAACTTTAATTTATGATGAAATTACCCCCACCTCCTGCCGCCACCACGAACCACTGCCGGAAAATCGCCGGAGCCCCTAAAAAAGAAGAAAATTTTGTGGGAGGCTCCGGAAGGCTTCGTTATGGCCGTTTCCGGCCATATTGATGGCCGAAAGCGGCCATATCAGGCCAGATCTGGCCGGAAATGGCCAGATCTATTCTAGCCATTTCCGGCCATATCCCTGGCCATTATCGGCCAGGTCTGGACCAGATCTGGCTGTTAACGGCCACGGATCTGGCCGTTAACGGGGCCGATAATGGCCGTTTTCGGCCATCAATATGGCCGAAAACGGCCATAACGAAGCTCCCCGGAGCCTCCCACAGAATTTTCTTCTTCATTAGGGACTCCGGCGATTTTCCGGCGGTGGTCCATGGTGGTTGGCCTGCTGTCGGCATGGTGGCTGGGTGGCAGTGGTGGTGGTAGCTGGGTGGCTGTGGTGGTCAGTAAATAATTTTAAATATAAGGGTATTATTGTCCAAAATTTCAATTAAACAAGGGTAAAATTGAAATAGGATATTAATGTAAATTTGTTTTAAAGTAGGGGTATTATTGTCTAAAATTTTTATTAATAAGGGATAAAATTGTAACAAAAAAAGATAACCCTGGTAATCTCAGAATACCTAAGAAAATGGAGGTAATCAGATTACCTCTGATATTACTAATAGTAACCACTATTGGTATTTGAAGATTACCGGTATCTGATATTACTTGACAACCAAACATGGTAATCAAGTAATATAAGATGACATTACCCCAGTAATCCCACTTAACCCCCAACCAAACGCCCCCTAATAATCTTATAATACCTAAGAAAATAGAGGTAATCAAATTACCTCCAATATTACCAATAGTAAACACTATTGGTATTTGGAGATTACCGGTATCTTATATTACTTGACAACAAAATATGATAATCAATTAATATAAGATGATTTAATCCCAATAATCCCACATAACCCCCAACCAGACGCCCCCTAAAGGTATATTTGTTATTTTTCATACATAAAGAGGATTAATGTAATTAACTCTTTTATGTTAAAAAAATCGTATATTAGTTTTACAAATCTTTGTGCTTTCTGCTATAGGAAAATCCCTAAATCAAATATCAATTTGTACGTTTTGTACATCATGTCAGTATGAAAAGAAAAGGATATGTGATATTAACTTAATTATTGAAGAATTTACGAAGATTGCCTTAATGTAACGATCATATAAATATCAATATATCTTTAATAATATCAATGATAAAATTCATTCCCTATATATTAATTTGTTCAATTCGATATTTGTATTACTCTCATTCATTTTTGAAATGAAGCTGTGCCAAAGAAAAGGACTTAAAAAATAAGTGAATCCTGTTGAAAAATGGCTTTTAGCAAAATCAAATGGGGTAAAAATGATAATGGAGAAAGGTTTAGGGACTTATATGTAATAGGCCAAGAAAAGGTTGTTTGTCCCACATTGATTAGGATTGAAAAGTGGGAAACTTTTGGGGCCTATATATAAGGACCCATATCATTGTTATTAGGTATCCCAAGTTGTAATTCCATTATATTTCTTTTGTTTAGGGTTCTTTCTTTAAGGACCTTTTAGTTTGCAAGTTTTATTGTATCTCCCCTTTGTTTTGGGTATTTGTTGTATTGCCCAAATATTTGTAATATTGTTTGGAGATAGTGGAGTTTTCTTTTGCAGCGCCCGAGGACGTAGGTTTTAATACCAAACCTCGTTAATTCCTGGTATTCTTTATTTTTGCATTTAATTTTGGCAATTTATTTATGCTTTACTACTTGTTATTATTATATTCAATAGCTAGCGTTAGAGTTTATGTTTCCGTTGCATAACAATTGGTATCAGAGCCTAGGTTTAGGACAGCGAGTAGCTATTTGTATGGTTATATGCATGTCTAGGAAAATTCTGTNGAATTCAGGTGAGCAAAAACAAATTGAGATAAGCAAAAAAAAAAACTTAAAAATAATATAAATGATTAAATACGTGAAGACTTATGATCAAAGGATGCAACATAGAAAAATAGAAAGTGAAAATACTGTCACTTGTAGCATAAACTTACAGACATTCACAGCATTGAAGATGGTTTTTATAGTCAAGTGCAGCAACATTTATCATGTCAACCTCTTGTTGACTTTTGAAGGAAATGAAGGAAGCAGCTCCAAACATTCACGATAATTTTCATGCTTTAAAAGTAGATCTACAACTATGGAAAATGTGGATTCATCTGGCGTTACATTTTTGTCCTTCATTTTGTGAAGAAGTTCAACCACTTTAGCAGCCTCATTATTTTGTAAAAAACCTCGCATAAGAGTATTGAATGTAACAACATTTGGAGCACAACCATTCTTTTCCATATCTGATAACAAATCATATGCCTTTTGTAGTTTCCTTTCTTTACAAAACCCATGGATTAAAATGTTATACGTCACAACGTCTGGCATTAAGCCTTTTTGAGGCAACTTGTGAAATAACTCTAAAACTATTTCAAGCATTCCTCTTTTACACAACCCATCAATGAGGCTGTTAAAGATTTCAATACTAAGTTTAAACTCATAGTACTCTAAAGTACGAAACCATTTTGCTGCCTCCAGAACACAACCATTCTTGCATAGCCCATTGATCAAAATATTAAATGTAAATGAATTCGGTGCAACATTATCAAGTTTCATCTCATCAAATAGTTTCTGTGCAGCTCCAACCTTATTTGATAGAAATAGACTAGTTAACAAACCATTATATGTATATACTGTTGGTCTAATTCCCTTTGAAATCATTTCCTTGTACAGACTCATAGCATTCTCTAACTTCCTATTCTTGCCATAGGCATTGATCAAAGTGGTATAACTGACAACGTTAGGCTTACAACCCTTGCTCTCCATGGAGATTAAAATATCCCTTGCATCATCAAATCTACCAGTCAAGCAATAACCATCCATCAAACTGCTATAAATAAATGTGTTTGGTTGCAAACCTCTTTGGATCATCAATTCCAACAACCAATTAGCTTCCTCTATCTTCCCCTCCTTGCAAAACCCACTTATCATTGTATTATAAGTCAGTAAATCAGGCTGCAAACCTTGATCCGCCATCTCAATAAATAAGCCTTTAGCCTCCTCCAAATTTCCCACAAAACACCAACCGTAAATTAGAGAGGTACAAATAACCACATTTGGTGTAATTCCATTATCCTTCATTTCCAGAAACAGTTCTTTCGCTTTATCTACCAAACCATCTTTGCAAAGACCGTAGATAATACTACCATAAGAAACAATATTAGGTTTACAAATAACACCCCCTTCACCATTCCCATTAACCATTTCTTCGTGTATCCTAAGCGCATTACTCGTATTCCCTGTCCGACACAAGCCGATAATCAAAGTGGCATACGTAATCACGTCAGGCCTAACCCCAAACACAGCCATTTTCTTGAACAAACTCATAGCCTCCGTACCCCTATTCTCCAAAGGCAAACCTTTAATCAAAGAGTTGAAAGTCACATTATCTGGGCTAAAACCCCGCCTCAAAATACTTCCAAAAACAACAAAACCATCACAAACTCGACCCACATTACAGAAGCAATTAATCAAAATATTCAAAGTAACAAGATCCGGCAACAACCCCATTGAACCCACTCGCTTGTAAAGCAAAATGACGTCTTTATAAAACTTCTTCTTAGCAAGAGCTCCAAAAAACCGGTTGAATGATGAAATCGGTGGTTTGGGTTGCATATGAATCATTAAACAAAAGAAATAGCGTGCTTCATCAGGAGTGATATTACCTTCCTTACAGTCTTTCTGAAGAAATTTATCAAGCCTCGCTACCTCTTCAACGTCATGTACTGAATCTTGTGGCATAGTTGTAGCCACTTTACATGAATTGGTGAATAAAGATGAGAGTTTTGTTTTCGTAACCGTTTCAGAAGAAGAAGAACAACGACGAAGAAAGGTTTTGGACGCCATTTGAGTAGCGACTTTGTGGACTATCCACTATCTAGGGTTCAAACTGGCTTAGTCTTTTTATCTGAAACCGGAAAGTAACAGTGGGATAAAATATATTTATCTGAAACCTGTAGGGTTCCCATGTAATTATCCAGACACTTTGAGCCTTTCAGTCCCTCTCTCATTCTATCTTTAATGTAATATTGTAATGACACGTATTAACCTTTACTCTTCATCTTATTTATAAACCATATTTGCTATATTATATTACAACTTTGCCATTTTCTTTATTTTTAAACATACAATTTTGTTTATTTTTAATAGGTTACAAAAAATTGAATATGAATAAAATTAAACAATTTTTTTATCATTTTTTTTGGAAGAATAATATAAAACAAATCATTAATTTCAAATCAAATCAAAAGCTTATTTTTAATAATATATTTTTTATTTACATTTTTATCTTAATAAAAATTGAAAATGGGGGCTTAATAGAAAATATGTGGGGGATATTTAGCATTACTCTTTATTGTATGATTAAAAATTTTATTATTAATACCATTTACACCTTTATGTTGAAAAGAATGTAAAAATGTAATAAGTTTGTAAATATAATAACTAATTTATAAAAATGTGTACAAAAATAATTAATTTGTTTTAAAGCATAATATCGTGTCGTTTTTTTTAAAGATGTTATTCGTACATACTAATTGAATAATGTACCAAGTTTGTAAATATACATTCAAAGACACAATAAAGCATTACTTTGTTCGCGTTATGTACGAACGAAAGTAAATATGAATACATTCTTGAATATATTTCTTATCCACAGATGAAAGTAATTAAATAATTTTGAATACAATGAAGCATTACTATTGACTATAATCCAATGTTAGAATGACAATCAAGAACATTTACTCTATTCATTGAGTTCCTGTGTTCAAACTTTTGAGTTACCTATTACAATAATATTTTAGTTTATTTAGTCTTTTAGGTTTGTAGGGTGTTTAATTAACCCAGACGATTAGCTGAAGTGCGCATAAACTAACCCAAACACCCCGATAACCTAAAACGTTGGTCTCTTGTTTTTTTCTTCCTCCATGCAAGATTATCCCAATTTCAACCAATTTTGTAGCCTGGTTCCTCTATCGATAGATTGGAAACTCAAATTCCTTTCACCATTTCGAGAATCACCCTCCGTAGCTATAAACATCGACCTTAGAAGTAATACGAAGATTCATAGCTCACTCTAGAGCTATGTAACCCTTTGTACTGCAAATCTTAGAGAATTCTAAAGTTTATTTGCATAGATGTAGTTAAATAAATATACATGTAACATAAAGTTTTTAACTTAAAAAATAATGAGTTGTTGAGAGAGTTAACAAAAACGTGCTGAAAATATATTATAAGAAAAATATATACATTATTTTATAAACATTTAATATCAAATATTTTAAGGGTAAAGTCGTAATTTAACCAAAACTCGATAATACAAAATACAATATAATAGCATGTCTAGTGACGCCACGTGTTGGCAGCCCAACTCTAATCAACACATTAGTGGAGGAGCCAAGAATTAAAATGACTTTAAATTATGAAACACATTATTCTTTTAAGTTATTAATTCAATAAAACCATCATCATGCTTTTCCAGCTGAACCAAAAAGATGCATCTTCTCAGCAACAACGGCTTTCATGGCGTCTTTCGCAGCTGCCATGACATGGACCAGATCCTTCTTCGGGCTCTTGAGTGACTCCATGTAAGCCAGGTAATGAGTGCAAGTGGCAGATCACCACACTCTTTCGTCACAGTTTCATTTAACTCATCGAATAGGAGGATGACTTTCAAGGGTGTCGGCTTCTACCTTCTTTTGGAAAAATTCCCAAGCTTCCTTATGTTTCAAAAACTCCACTCTTGACTTCTTCTCAGCACCCATTTTGCCAAAAACCTCGAGACTACGAGCAGTGAAGATTACCATGGATGAATTTTTTGGAGTTGGATGAGGAATACCTATCTTAATTAAGTCCACTTTCTCCTAAATATCATCCCATGATATTACAAACTTCTTCTTGTTAAAAAATTTGAAGATATCCAAAGCTTTCTCATCAAGTTCTTTACTTTTCCACGACTTGTTAAACGAAACTATCTTTTTCCCAATGCTATCTCGAATCCCCCCCGATTTGCAGATTTTTGGAAACCACAACCCAAATCCCAATATCGAAATTGCTGGGTGTATCAAGAAATTTGTTATTGATCTTCGTTAACAGGGTTGTTTTGCCAACACCCTCCATGCCATATAGGCCAATAGTTCCAACATTTTCTTCAGCAAAGCATCCCAAACTTCATCAAATGTTGATTGTTGACCTACTATTGTTTGCTGACTACGTCTTTCTTCCATGGCTGCTCCACACTCTGAGCCACCACTTTGAAAGTTCTTTCACCTTTCAAAGTTGTCACTGTTGGTCTAATATATGTTAAGCCCTCGTCTACTAGTTTAAGCTTTTAGGTGAGATAATGACTCAATGGTGCTGTCTTGACAACCTCAAAATCAGATGAACGAGGATTTCCAATAATAACTGTTCTTTTGTCACTTTTTCGGTTTAACGTAGAGGAAAGCTCTTTTGCAGAGCACAAAATCCATGTCAACACCTCTGTAAATCCATTCATCGCAATCTCCAATCTTATAAGATCACTGAACTCATTCAAGGAGAGTGGCTTCACAGATTCATACTTTGCTGCTGGAATGTTATCGTACCTATAAGCAATTGCAACATCCTCCATAACATCACATGGGTGCAGAACCATGGTTATCAAATCGTGTATCGTATCGTGTATCGAAAACCTAATTTTTTGAATCGTGTATCGCGTATCGTATCGTAAGATACACCTTTTTCAAAAAAAATTAATAAAATAATCAAAATTTTCTAAAAATTAATATCATCCCCAAGATTAATTAAATAATTTTGTGGTATTATTGGCTTTAAATTATGGTATTACATAATCAAAATTAATCACAAAATTCCAAGATCAATGTTAATATCTAGATCTCCACTTATATTATTATTATCATGTAAAATGGACAATACATATTCCTCTTCACTTTCTCCATGCAAAATAGGTAAATTTGGACAGATTTTAGTGAATTGGGTTGGGTGACCCGGTTTCGACCTGAAATTTTTTTTGGACCTTTGGCCCAAATTAATAAAGTCGTATCGATTTATATCGATGTTTTTAAGGATACATATCGTATCGTATGATACATATCAACGTATCGAAAGGTTTAGGATACACTATCTGATACCTATCGTTGGCGACTTGTATCGAATCGTATCGTATGATACGTATCGGGTATCGTAGGATGCTAATAACCATATGCAGAACATCACTTCTTGTTGGAGGCACAAGTACATTAATATTGCATTCATTATCACATGATACAACAGTTTCGGCACTTAACTGCTTTCTGTTCAACAAGCTAGTGGCCTCTTCTGCCCCCAAAGAGATTCCAATTGTACCATTGATATAAGATACTGGAACTTCCATACTAAAGAATGACAAATCAGGATAAACATATGACTTCCCATCAGCATATACAATGAACACATTCTTGGTCTTTAGAGTGATCGCCGAATGAGCACCATTAATAATTGGTGGTAAAGACAGTATAGTTCTTTTCTGGTCATATAAGACAGTATTCTGGTGAGCTCTTGGTTATGTGCAAATACTTTTTCAAATAATCGAATTTGATTTTCCGTCAAGCATATAAGATAGTACATTCGTATATATTGAAATCAGTGCATAGAGAACAAAACGTGACCCAACTTACTATGAATTAATATGTAAACCTCTTAAATCTTAATTAAAAAGANTCTCATCAAGTTCTTTACTTTTCCACGACTTGTTAAACGAAACTATCTTTTTCCCAATGCTATCTCGAATCCCCCCCGATTTGCAGATTTTTGGAAACCACAACCCAAATCCCAATATCGAAATTGCTGGGTGTATCAAGAAATTTGTTATTGATCTTCGTTAACAGGGTTGTTTTGCCAACACCCTCCATGCCATATAGGCCAATAGTTCCAACATTTTCTTCAGCAAAGCATCCCAAACTTCATCAAATGTTGATTGTTGACCTACTATTGTTTGCTGACTACGTCTTTCTTCCATGGCTGCTCCACACTCTGAGCCACCACTTTGAAAGTTCTTTCACCTTTCAAAGTTGTCACTGTTGGTCTAATATATGTTAAGCCCTCGTCTACTAGTTTAAGCTTTTAGGTGAGATAATGACTCAATGGTGCTGTCTTGACAACCTCAAAATCAGATGAACGAGGATTTCCAATAATAACTGTTCTTTTGTCACTTTTTCGGTTTAACGTAGAGGAAAGCTCTTTTGCAGAGCACAAAATCCATGTCAACACCTCTGTAAATCCATTCATCGCAATCTCCAATCTTATAAGATCACTGAACTCATTCAAGGAGAGTGGCTTCACAGATTCATACTTTGCTGCTGGAATGTTATCGTACCTATAAGCAATTGCAACATCCTCCATAACATCACATGGGTGCAGAACCATGGTTATCAAATCGTGTATCGTATCGTGTATCGAAAACCTAATTTTTTGAATCGTGTATCGCGTATCGTATCGTAAGATACACCTTTTTCAAAAAAAATTAATAAAATAATCAAAATTTTCTAAAAATTAATATCATCCCCAAGATTAATTAAATAATTTTGTGGTATTATTGGCTTTAAATTATGGTATTACATAATCAAAATTAATCACAAAATTCCAAGATCAATGTTAATATCTAGATCTCCACTTATATTATTATTATCATGTAAAATGGACAATACATATTCCTCTTCACTTTCTCCATGCAAAATAGGTAAATTTGGACAGATTTTAGTGAATTGGGTTGGGTGACCCGGTTTCGACCTGAAATTTTTTTTGGACCTTTGGCCCAAATTAATAAAGTCGTATCGATTTATATCGATGTTTTTAAGGATACATATCGTATCGTATGATACATATCAACGTATCGAAAGGTTTAGGATACACTATCTGATACCTATCGTTGGCGACTTGTATCGAATCGTATCGTATGATACGTATCGGGTATCGTAGGATGCTAATAACCATATGCAGAACATCACTTCTTGTTGGAGGCACAAGTACATTAATATTGCATTCATTATCACATGATACAACAGTTTCGGCACTTAACTGCTTTCTGTTCAACAAGCTAGTGGCCTCTTCTGCCCCCAAAGAGATTCCAATTGTACCATTGATATAAGATACTGGAACTTCCATACTAAAGAATGACAAATCAGGATAAACATATGACTTCCCATCAGCATATACAATGAACACATTCTTGGTCTTTAGAGTGATCGCCGAATGAGCACCATTAATAATTGGTGGTAAAGACAGTATAGTTCTTTTCTGGTCATATAAGACAGTATTCTGGTGAGCTCTTGGTTATGTGCAAATACTTTTTCAAATAATCGAATTTGATTTTCCGTCAAGCATATAAGATGGTACATTCGTATATATTGAGATCAGTGCATAGAGAACAAAACGTGACCCAACTTACTGTGAATTAATATGTAAACCTCTTAAATCTTAATTAAAAAGAATAGAGTCTAACCTTTAAATCTCAAGGATGCGAGAAAATTTGCAATGTGATAGCAAACTCTCTGATGCAAATTCAAGATAGGAGAATCTATCCTTATACTTCATCAACAGAGAAAAAAAATAAAAAATAAAAAAATAAAATACTCACTTAACCTCGTAGCAAATGGGTGAGTAACAATACTTTACAATGATGAAAATGCAAATTTTATACCACACGACTCCCATTCTCACATGAAATTATTAGAAAGATAGTAAATGTAATTAATTAATTACTAGAAATTATTAATAATTCAAATCTCCATTGAAACAGGAGAAAAAAATATCTTTAGTTGCTTGATCCTCCCATTGAAGCTCTTTCCACCAGTGCTTCTCTCCAAAAATAGAAAAACTGCAGTTCTTTGTGATGTGAGCATGGAATGGAAGCTTCTCTAGCTCTGGGCAGTCACTTACCATAATGCTGCTAAACTGTGGAAAAGGCAAGCATTTCCCATAGATACTTTTCAAATTCTGCAGAGAATTTAGGTCAAGAGATTCTAGTTTTGCAAAAGGGTTTAGATTGTGTATTATCTCTGGATCGCCACCCAATTTTCCAAAACAAACAATTTCTTCCAGATTAAAGCAACGTGCTATCCGAACAAGCTTGAGGTTTTGAGCAAAAACAAGCCAACTCACCTCCCTCAATTTTGAGCAGCCACTTATATTAACAAAACAAGGCTATAGAAAGTATGTGGTTTTCGTATTACCCTTTGGTAATCAATTCCCAACTCTTCCAACTTCTTACATTCTGCAATAGATACGACTTCAAGATCCCTCATGTCTGCCAGAGAGAAGACACTAAGCGACTTGGCGTCTTCTAAGTAGAAAAGGCTTAGAGCTCGAGTACAACTCTGTAATTTGTGGGAGGCCAGGAATCTATTGAGGGCATAAAAACTTTTTAAAGTGATGATCAACTCATACAAATGTGTTAGACAAAGCAATTCCTCAATCAAAAATACACAACCACCAAATAGAACGCTATCTTTTGCAACTGATTTAGGAGTTCCAAAGCTATAAATTCCCAGTACACGTAACCCTGAGAAACTAGAAATCAATTGCAGTGGAATCACCTGGAGATTGCGTGTATCATCCAAGATCAAACATTTAAGATTTACCAAAGCCTTCAACTCCTTAGGTAACTCTTTTATGGCAGTCCTTGATACATCAAGACGTTGCAGTGAAACCAATTTTGAAATTTCTGATGGTAATTCTGTCAAATTTATGTTGTTTGACAAATTTAAAACGTTCAGAGAAGGCATAAATTGGAAGAAACCCCTCGTAATCACTCTTAAATCATTACTATTTAAGAACAAAGTCAGAAGTTGACGGGAACAAGGAGTAATTGATATTTTCTGAATTTGATTTTTCGTCAAGCATATCCTTCTTACTCCCTCCCATTTTCCAATTTCCGGAACTTCAGTTAATTGAAGGCCTGTCTCAACCAAAAAAATTTTGTTTTTCCCTCTCTGTGTCACATGCTATCCACAAACACATATCACGAATCACATCATACATTTTTATGAAACGGTTGTCTTCCACTTCTTCTAATAAACAGGCACGAAGAAGAATACCAATAACATGATATCCTTCATTTTGTACTTCACTGCTGACATTTTCACCTAAAAGTCCCTCACTCATCCAATGATTTATTAAGCCCCTTTTCAAGATTCTATAGTCTTCTGAAAATAGACTACAGTACAAGAGACAAGTCTAATGCTATCATTAGGTGAATTATCATAACTAAATTTTAAAAGATGATATACTTCTACTTCCATGCCTGCAAATTTGGAAGATCGACTCCTTAAAACTTCAATTGCATATTCCCATTCTTGATACATTGTCTTAGAAGCCATAGCCCGACCAATGGTAATCAAAGCAAGCGGTAAACCACCACACTCTTTAGTCACTGTTTTAGCTAACTCATAAATACGAGGATGACTTTCTAGGGTTTCATTTCCGACCTTCTTTTGAAATAATTCCCAAGCTTCCTTATATGTCAAACACTCCACGTTGAACTTCTTGTTAGCATCCATCTTGCCACAAACCTCAAGCTTACGAGTTGTAAATATTACCTTGGATGAATTTTTGGGAGTTGGAATACCTAATTTAATTTAGTCAACCCTCTCCCAAATACCATCCAACAATATCACGAACTTCTTCTGGTTCAAAACTTGGAAGATATCGAGAGTCTTCTCATCAAATGCTTTATTTTGCCACAACTCATGGAACAAACCAATCTTTTTGCCGATAGTATCTTGAATACTCCCAAGTTGCAAATTTTTAGAAACTACTAACCAAATCACAACATCATAATCATTTGGTGATTGAAGAAATTTGTTGTTGATTTGGGTTAATAGGGTTGTTTTGCCGACTCCCCCCATGCCATATAAGCCAATAATTCCAACTTGTTCTTCTCCAAGGCACCTCCAAGCTTTATTAAAAGTTGACTGTAGACCCACTTGAACGAAATAGAGGCAACAACAGAAACAAAATATAACAGCAAAACAAATCAAACAGTAAACACAGAAAATAATACGCGCGATTTACCCTGGTTTACCCAATGTGGGCTACGTCCAGCTGAGTCAATATTATTGCAATATGTCTCACCTCTATCGTTTACAATGAATGAATTGCCCTATGATTTGTTATCACTCCCATAACAAGAGAAAAGTATGTTTATATACTAGGTTTAAGAGACTAAACCTAGTTTTACGAGGATTCCTATTCCTAAGCCCAGGTTTAAGAGACTAAACTTAGTTTTACAAGGATTCATATTCCTAAGTCCAACCTAATAAGGAATTAGTAACTTAAAAGAAATCCTACAGCGGTTATACATGGAAAAGCCCAAAACCACCTACGGGCTCGGGGGCGTTGCCCCCGTGACCCCNACCTTCCTCATCAGATCTTCCCTTGCTTCAACTAGCTTTTGCAATTCAGCATGCAAAGTATCAAGATTATCTTCGAGATTACATTGATATATGCTGCTGTTTTAGAAATGCAATTTTTGCAAAGAAGGAAAACAGAATCAAGTGATATTGTAACAGAGATGCAGTTACCCATATTTTTTTAAAAGGTCTCAACAAAGTAAGAAGATTGATGAGTATGATACTAAAGAGTACGCTTCACAGGTTAATTAAGAAAAACTTGTGGTCTAGACTCTAGAATCAAGATGATCTTTCTCAAGTGAACGAATCATTGATAATTTTTAGCTGTTCACTCGTCCTTTAATACTTTGGTTAGAAATTTTTTTGGCCACTCACTTATAAAAATCAAAGCGGATATCTTCAAGGTGCAGCTTCTATGAACCAGAAATTATTGAGATAAACTGATTAATTGCTGCGGTCCAATGACAATATCATCCAGCTCTTTACCTCTATTGTCCAAGGTTAAAAAATGCTTTAAAAAACAGGGAGGAAAATACTTATATTGAGATAATTTTTATTATCCTTAGAAATTAACCTTACAAATGAGTGGAAATTTTTTTTTTTTTTTTTAATGTTAATCTATTAATTCTAATAATTTCTCTTATGTTTCTGCCCAATACTTAGGCTTTATTGATTCTTCGCCCTTTTTTTAAAAGCAAGGTGTTTAGGCTAACTTGCTTGTAGCTTGACTAATCTCTCTTATAAGTAGTTAGCACAGCATCCTACCATCATGATTGTTAGGAGATCATATAACAGAAAACATACTTTCGAGATTAATAATATAAGAATAAAATCATATCACACAAAGAGACACGATATTGTGTGGTTCGGGATAACCTGCCTACATCCACAGATAAGAGAAATTTATTATAGTTTTATGAACATGATATATAAAAATACGCAACACTATAAACCTGATACATAATTAACAGAGCGGAAACAATCCTAGTTTTTAACTGCGCTCAACCCAGTATGTAGAGCAGAAACAATCTCAGTTTCTAAGATACTCTATTTATAGTGCTTAACAACCCTTACATCAATCAAATACCCTGTGTTCTCACATTCTCTCATAACTTTGAATTGGTTTTCACTCATATATTTATAGATGGTATATAACATATTATTTTCCTAATAGAATTCATATTTCAATTCCTATTAGGACTCTTAAATTATATTCCTATTTAGAATTATATTCTTTACTAAGTAGTTTTCTTAAAAACATACAATTTTACATGGAAACAAATAGGAAAGCAAACCACAATGTCTCAATAATGATCACCTACTTAAATCTTGGGAGCTAGGGAGATTCAACATGAGATTAATTGATTCTTTTTTAAATTTATAAATTACTGAAACCCAATTGATCCACCAAGTTTAATAACTTAGAAGTATGAGTGAAAGATCTGGGAAGAACAGTACAATTTAAGTTGTCAACCGCAGGATTATCCTACTTATCACTGAGTAATAAGATTCAAGCTTCAGCTTCATAGATAAGATGTATTCTATGTCTAATGGAGCAAACGAGGGCATGCATCTCCAAGTGTCTTTTTTCCTTGTACTGTACCACTCATATTATGAATTACATTCTGTTTTGTCTACTTAATTGTTTGAGTTGAAATTTTATTAAATGTCAATTTCCTGGCTAAAATTGAGTCCTAGATTTCTCCCTACAATCACCAAAAGAAACTAACTTTGGAATCGGATGTTAAACCTAAACGATCCTTGTTGAGAAGGGGGAAGAAATTGCTTATGGCAGTTGCTCCTTTTGGGATTATTTAAGCTTCTTATTTGGGCTTTCATTATTGGCCCGTACTTCCCTCATTTGGGCCTTTTAGCATGTTGATTTGTTCCCAACAAACATTAGTGATAGAAAGAACAAAATTCTATTACACTTTAAATAATTTTTTACAATGACAAAATTGATATTATTTGGGGATTATTAGGGCGATCGAATATACAAATCCAAATTGATATGTTAGGACTTTCCTAGGGCTCTTATTTGATTTAATGATACAATAACTTGATGATTTTATAAGGGTGCACTCTTAAAGCATAGAACCCTGAAAACCTGTTATAGAGTATGTGAATAAAATATGATTTTCACATGAGTAATACTTTAGATAAAAATCTAAAATCAATTTACTTCTTATTTATACCAAAAAATATAGTTGTTGGCCATTATGGGGTATAATAAAATAAATCATAAAAACCCATATGAAACTCCCATCGAAAAAAATGAAACAAAAACTCCAATTGATAACCTTGCACCCTTGTAAGCCAGCTACACTTTGTTCAGCGCTGCTTCCATTGTTGTTCAGCAATGAATATGATAACCTTCATCAGTATATCGTTCTTTGTTTCGATTAAATCTTCCAGTTCAATTCGCAAGGCATGAAGATCATCGTCGAGATTACATTGATATGTTGCTTTTTTAGTAATGCAATTTTGGCAAAAGAGAAAACCGAATCAAATGATATTGAGACTGAGATGAAGTTACCCATTCTTGTCAAAGATTTCAGCAGACAAAATTAAAGAACATCAATTTGTATGATGAAAAAAATATTATGCTTCAAAGTTTAATACATGTATTGACTTATTTTATAGTTTTATGCCCGAGATATTATCACTTCCCTTTTTGGGTCAGCCTTATTTCTTATAATCATCTATACTTTCAAAAATTATATCTACTTTTTTTTTTTTTTTTTTTTTTGTGACGAATAATGTGATACTAATTTGACATGTTAATATTATGAGACAACTGATTTTCATAGATAAGATGAATTCTATCCCAACAATCCATAAAATATCTGTCCACTTCTTCACTAAAATGTAAAAAAAAAAAAATTATAATGTTTAATTATCCGGTTTATCTTCTGAAAAATCTGAGACCTCAACTATTTACATAAAACACCCCTTTTATATATACTGAGAAAGTATATTATATATCATTTTATATTGCATTGAACAAGGACCAAAACTGATATTCAATATCAATGTTTTATACCCGGACTGAGCCTTGACCTGGTCAAAGGGTCGGCCCTCAGCTTGGGCAATCCAACCCTATCAAGGGGTTGACCCCCAGCTTGGGCAGTCCTATCTGGTCAAGGGGTCGACCCTCGGCTTGGGCAATCCAACCCGGTCGGACTGATGATGTAAGCATGAAACCTTAGTATGACACTTAATAGACATACCTTTGAGAAATTTCATCAGTCCCTACAAGTTTGAAATCCAACAAACACACCTCTGTGATATGGCCAAGAAACCCTAGCCGCTGCAACTACAATCCACCATATATTAACACAACACCAAATAAACCATCACCAGGCCACCATGAAAACCCTAATCCACCACAAAACACCACCATCTACCACAACAAAATCCACCACAAACCAGGGAAGCCATCACGAAGAGGAGATGAAGGTTGAACGAGTGAGTGAAGTGCAACCGACGACTGACAGGAGGACAGCAGATTCACGGAGCAAAGTAGCCTGAGTAAGTCGATCGAAGGATGGAAGAAATGAAGATTGAAGAATTAGAATTGAAATAGAGATTTTAATTTTACAAATTTTAGTAACCCGGTTTGGCACTGTTCCGTTGGTTCAACCCCAAGTTAATCCAGGCCAATGGCTAAAAGTAGGTTTAAAGTGTCCCCGGCCCGAAGAAGGGGCCGACTTCCGATCGTGCCGACCAAAAAACGGCTAGAGGAGTCTGGGTTTTAAAACCATGTTCAATATGTCACAGTTTCAATAATAAATTGAAACCTCAACTAGTAGCTATAGTCAATCGTATTCTATAACATATTTAATTTGTGGTACCAATACTTTACTATGGACTTATGGTCTACTTTTTCTATTCAGCTAGGATAAAAAAAAAAATGTCGAATTATCAGCCAAGATTCGGTTGGTCTTTTAATTCATTACCAGAATAATTAAGTAATACAACTTTCTCGTTCAGGTCATAAAGAGACCAGCTAATAGCTTTAAGGTTGGTCAAATATAGTAAATAATGCCAGCTATGTTATGACATATTAGTGGTGGGTGAATTGTGGTTATCAATATGTAGCCTTTTCAAAATTAAGCTACATGCATGAAACATAAATATATATAAATGTCTGATGGGTTGGAACTTTTGCCCATGGATCCTGCTATAGCTGTTTTTCTTAAGAAAAATGATAGACTTATCGGCTGGTGTGTACCGATTTTGTGCACCGAATGACGTAGCAAAATCCTGACCGTTGATTAATATTAACTGATAATAAATAAACGGTCAGGATTGTGTCACGTCATTCGGTGCACAAAATCGGTACACACCAGTCAGTAACTGTAGCATTACTCTTTTCTTAACGGCAGTTTGAAATTTATGATCTGTGGTTGTTGACATCATGACATGTCGTCTATTGGTTCATCCATATCATACACTCATTATTAAATGTTATATAGTATCTTGACTCTTATTCAATGTTAAAACAAGCACTGAACAAAAAACACAAATATAACACTGGAGAACATGGGGAATTTTACATGAATTTGTTGTTACATGTAATTGCAGTAGTCTAGAGAAGTTTAAGACTATTAAGATAACATAAACAACCATCACCACCGTTGGTTCTCCAACTCTTGAAACCTTCCTCAAAATGAAGTTTGTTTTCTTTTGACATACAATTCTTGGTAAATTCAGTGTTTTTTAGCAGAAAAAGAAAATAGATAAAATAAAAAAAGCCTGCAGTAAAACTAGTTCATTCTTTTGTTTCTACCAATAAAAATATCGGTCTGTAATTTTCAGAATCAGTTAACGTCAAATCAAAGCTAAGCCTGGAATCTCATTTCCAGGAGATATATAGGAAAGAACTGGCACGCACATAAATCAGTAAAGCAAATTCCAGAGCCAAAATAAATTTGAACCCTCATACTTCATCAACTAAAATGACACAACTGGTAAACAACATAATTAAAAACTGATAATACAAAGGGGCCTTTACACCAAGTTACACATCATAGAGGAGAAAAAAAAGAAATATCAAAACATATACAAAAAGGCACCCAATATAAAGAGACCATATAAACTCTGCTCCAAAATCTCCATGCATGTTACCTTGAGCTTTACAACAACTCACATATTCTAACGGCTGTTTCATTTATGTTACTTTAGCTTTCCATAAAGAAATCAAATTAAAGCTCTTGTAATGATAAAAGTTGAGTCATTTGTGGCGGTGAAGGGCAAGCAGGGCCAAATAGATTTTCAAGCAATAACGTGAAGTTTGCTCTCAGAAACAATTGAAAATTAACATTGAACAAGAGACACAACAAATATAACACTGGAGAACCTGGGAAATTTTACATGAATAAAGAAAAACAAGAATATAATGTAATGGCACAAGTCTAGACAAGTTTAATGATCTATTAAATTCGTAATATACATTATAGTCTTCAACAACTTAAACTACAATTTATTCAAAAACTCTTACCGAATCCAATAATCTAACCAAATTCCTTAAACATATTATTACACTTCAACAAATTACACAAATATCTATATCACCAACCAATGATGCAATGATCCCCATCACTATCCTTTATCCAATCTTTGTCCACAAATATCTATACACCAACCAATGATCCCTATGGCAATCCTTTATTCAATCCTTTGTCGCAGTGATTCCCATCTTAAAGATTAATAAATCCTTTGTCAAGTGTTCCCATCTAAAGATAGGGATTCTCCGGACGCTTATACTCGTTGCACCTCTCCGCCCTTCCTTCTTTTGGGCCGTCTTATCTCCTCCCTTGGTGTTGTGACAGTTTATCTCTTCCCTCTAAGGGTTATGGAGATATTAGTAACTTAACGTCTGGAGTTCTCGCTGTGCCCATGGTTGGAGGCCTTCCATAAAATTGAAACGCAAGTCCTCCAAGCTCGTGCTTCAAGTGAGCTTCCATGCCCTTCATAAACTCAGTAGCCTCCACCCATAAACTCAGTGATCGAGTTGTGAAGAATACCTTACTGTCTAGAATGGTCAAACCAATCTACCCTAAACATTAACTATGGCATATGTAAGACAGGCAGCGATTACCATTATCCAAATACTATACTATAAGCATCTATTTCATAACTCAAATCAAGTTCTACCTCAGTCTCATTGCTTTTGAATTCTTCGGTTGAAAGTTCTGTCCCAATGAAACAATTTAACAATCGAGGTGGATGCCTAGATCGCTTTTGTTTCATGACAGGGGTATACATTCTTTTGATTCCATATTTCAACCGCCTTTTTGTTTGTGTTTTTGAGGAGGCTGATCATTGCCAGTACAGAGTCGCCTCTGGGAGGATATGGGAAGAAGGCATTTCTGTTTTGTGCTCTGAAGAGGCGATCCGCTCCATCCGTACTAATGCAGAGGAAGGAGAAACCCCTGTGAAGATACCAGGAGAAGGCATAAACCCATTTCATCCTTACAATAGGAGGCCGGGAAAGATCGACACATGTGGAGTGCCTATCATTCCAAACATGTACATATCCTCCATAATACTTTTCCCAATCTCTCTGCTCTCCCTTCCTCAACTTTGGTAGCGTGCCAACATCCATCTTCGGCAAGGGATTATCCAAGGAGGAGAACCCAATTGATCAGCACAACCTCATAGCTATAAAACCATATCGATCTAAGCAGATCGAATAGAAACGACCGCCGCACAACTTAAATTGATCCAGAACTTAGGATCAGAAATCAAGACTCGGGTGTACGGCGTCAATGAAATCTGCACAATGAAGAGAGAGATAGTTGATCAGCAA
The DNA here is from genome assembly GCF_008641045.1 of Pistacia vera. Classification (NCBI taxonomy): domain Eukaryota; kingdom Viridiplantae; phylum Streptophyta; class Magnoliopsida; order Sapindales; family Anacardiaceae; genus Pistacia; species Pistacia vera. The sequence continues at coordinate 243,741 of NW_022196205.1, forward strand.
ACAAAAGCATAATAAAAAATACAAAGCATAAACATAACTACTTGAAGCTTGAAAGAATGAATTCAATACAAATACTATAAGCATCTATTTCATAACTCAAATCAAGTTCATACCTCAGTCTCATTGCTTTGAATTCTTCGGTTGAAAATTCTGTCCCAATGAAACGAGTTTAACAATCGAGGTGGATGCCTAGATCGCTTTTGTTTCATGACAGGGGTATAACATTTCTTTTGATTCCATATTCTCAACCGCCTTTTTGTTTTGTGTTTTTGAGGAGGCTGATCCAAACTATCCAAACCAGAATTGCAGAAAATGGAATGGCGAATTACTCTTATACGGTGCAATAATCTTCCCAACTCCACCCATACCTTCTTCAAGGCAGATAATTACTCTTATCACTTATCAATCTGAAGCCTGCCGTTTGCTCACAGGATGTTGCATCCGCCAAGCTTCCTGGCACTCCATTAAACAGTACCCCCAAAGGCCCTCCGACCTTTAAAGCCTCCACAATTTTCCGACCTACGGCTACAATTTTCCATACCTTGACGCTTGACCTGCAATTCCTCAAAGAACAGCCTCCAAAACATGCATCTCCACTCAGATCTGGAAATTCAGTTTCCAGATCTACTTGCTTCAGCCTTTTCATTAGCAATTTCACTTCAATCATAACCCAACCTCACATCGTTTCTTGAACTATCTTCAAGCTCAGATCTGAAAATATGAAGATGGGCGAGAAAGAGTAAGTCAGTGATGACTGATGAGGGCGAAAGAAGTGCTTCAGAGGTTCACCTAAGAAAACTCTCTAGAATGTTAGATGGAAAGGGCTTATTAGTTATTATATTAGGTATAGCAACACGGATCGGGTTCAGCGGGTCTGACCATACCCGGATTGTTTAACTTCAATGGGTTCTGTTGAAAGCAGACAAAAGAGTGTCTGTAATTTGGTATTATTTTAAATTTGAACCCAGCATACATCAATTATATATTAAAAAATTTTGTAACGTCCAAAATGAGTTGTTAGGTGAAAGGAGAAAAAGTGCCTCATTCTTAGCTGCTCCACTCATCTTTATACAGAGCCTGTGCTGTCAAGAATCCTTCCTTTAATCATCCCCTTTTTCAAATTTCAATAATTAAACAACTCGACTCAATGCTAAGATTAGAAAACAGTGTGATTAAACCCCAAAATTACCATGTAAAGTTGGCAAAAATATCCCAAAAGAAATCCTATAACTTCAAGTTTTAATTAATCAAGCCCTACAAAAACTAATTATGGGTCTTCTAATGGTAAAAGAATAAATAAGGGTTTAAATTTATATGGTCTTCTAAGTATGAGTCTCAATCACCCCTAATACGAGTGGTTACTGGAGCTTTTACTCAACCTGTAGTTCTAAAATCCTAGTAGATTAGTTGAGATACACGTAAACTGACTCGGACATTTCCGATCACTACAAAAAAAAAAAAAAAAAAAAAACTGCAAAAGCACTCACATCAATAAGAAAACACTTTGTGTATATCTTATACCCATTTCCTCAAGTAGAGCTCAGAACCTAGATTCGAATTTGATTTCGGTCTTAAAAACCAATCAAGAGTATCAATTAAGAGTAGTCTGAATTTGTTTTCAAAGAAAAAGTCATCGGTTTGAATCATAGAGACACACTTTATAACCCACAATTAAAGTGAGTAATAGGCATATTATATATTCTCGAAACCCAAAAAGGGGATGTCTGATGTTACCATTTGTATTGTTTGGATGAAGGTGTGTTTTGAATTTAAATGGCTATTTAGACAAGCTCTTGCAATGATCACGAATGCGTGGGCCATCTGTGTTTTTGCTTTGTCAATATGTTATGTACTTGTTCAACAATTTCTTTGTCAAATTACATTTCAGAAATGACCAGTTTGGCAGAAGGTTTGATTTGTTGAATTCTTGTATTCAATCAAATTCAGTCTGACACTAGATTTTCAAGGAAAAGCAATAGCCAAAAATGTTACAGAGCCCTTTGGTTAACTATTTTGACAGTATCATGTTCTACTACCCTATTCAATCCCATTGAAATACACGTATGTTTCAATATTTAAAATTTTCAATAAAATATAATACCATTTTATTCAACTCAAAATATTTAGATTATTTAACCCCTAAATTTATTAATTTAACTAAACACCCCTAATAATAAAATTTTATAAATTAACAAAACCATCCCCCATTCATATTTGCCAAATTTTGGCCACCACCACCAGAAGGTGGCCAGAATTTTTAGTAATGGCACACTATCGACTGCATATGGCCAATAGTGCATCGAAAAAGGCAAGATCTAGCTAGATCTTTAGGCCATTGACGACGGTCATATCTTGATTGGCCGTTATTGACCGTCAATGGTCAGATCTAACAGTTGTAGATCTAGCGTTTTTCGGCCATATCTACTATAGATCTGACCAGAAAAAGCTATATAGGCACACTACCGATCAGATCCAACCAGTAGTGCACCATTACAGCATATTTTGATCATCTTCTGATAGTGGTAGTTGGAATCTGGCTAATGTAAGTGGATAGGGGTGTTTTTATCAATTTATAAATTTTTTATTATAAGAGGTGTTTAGTTAAATTAACAAACTGATACAGTATTTTTATTTATTTTTAAATCATATCTCGTAATAACAACTCAACTAAACTTTTTTAAAAATACTACTTAAAATAATAAAACACAAACAGCCTTAAAATAGGTAGGCCTATTCTTAATTGCAGTAGTGGGCGATTGCCTGTTTGTTTTGACGTAGCGCCTGTCGTCCCTCCCACCCACTTCAAAGATTGCAGGTTAAAAGTTTTTGATAAATTAAGCTGAAAGAGATATAATTAAAGAAGAATGAGCAAATTCATTAAAACACTCTAGATATTAACTTATTTTCAAAAAGGCACAAAAGTATTAACAGCGTGATTATTTTAGTAATTAATACAAGTTGCAATTTCATAGATAAGATGAATTCCCAACAATCCATAAAATATCTGTCCACTTCTTCATTAAAATGTAAAAAAATTCTTATGTTTAACTATCCCCCTTTTATCTTTTAAAAAATCTGAGACCTCAACTATTTAGTTAAAAGACCCCTTTCATATATACTGAGAAAGCATATTATATATCATTTTATATTGCATTGAACAAGGACCAAAACTGATATTCAATATCAATGTTTTTATACCTGGACTGGGCCTTGACTCGATCAAGGGGCCGGTCCTCAGCTTGGGCAGTCAAAGCGGTCACATCAACATGAAACCTTAGTATGAAACTTAATAGACATACCTTTGAGAAATTACACATCAGTCCTCACAGGTTTAAAATCTAGCAAACACAACCCAGTGATCTGGCCAGGAAACCCTAGCCGTTGTAGCTGTAATCCACCCCATATTAGCCCAAACGCCAGATAAACCACCAACAAGCCACCACGAATACCATAATCCATCATAAAACACCATCATCTGCGACAACAAAAGCCACCACAAACTAGGGGAGTTGTCGCAAAGAGGAGACAAAAGGTTGAATGGACAAGTGAAGTGCAACCAGTATAGGACGGGCGGAGGCTAAGAAAAGCGCAGCTGGCGGCAGACGGGCGAATGACAGAGTTGCGGAGTAGAGCAGCCTAAGTAAGTCGATTGAAGGATGGAAGAAATGATGAATGAAGATTGAAGAACTAGAATTGGAATAGGGATTTTAATTGTATGGTTTTTAGTAACCCAATTTAGCCACCAGTTCAACACTAGGTCAATGGCCGAAACCAAGTTTAGAGTGTCCTAGCTCAAAAAAGGGGTCAATTCCCAGTCAGGCCAATCAAAGTGGTCGGTCCGATCCGAGTTTTAAAACCATGTTCAATATGTCACAATTTTAATAATAATTGAAACCTCAACTACTAGTTATCATCAATCACGTTCTATAGTATATTTAATTTGTGGTACCAATACTTTACTATGGACTTATGGTCTACTTTTTCTATTCAGCTAGGATAAAAAAAAAAAAAAAAAAATCTCGAATTCTCACCCAAGGTTCTTGGTTGGCCTTTTAATTCATAACCACAATGATTAACTAATACAAATTTCTCGTTCAGATCATAAAGAGACAAGTTAATAGCTTTAAGGTTGGCCGATTATTGTAAATAAGGCCAACTATGTTATGACATATTAGTGGTGGGTGAATTGTGGTTATCAATATGTAGCCTTTTCAAATTAAGCTACATGCATGAACATAGAGTAAACGACATGTTCCCACCCAAGGTTTGGCGAATCTACAAGTTTTCACCCTTGGTTTCATAAATTCCAGATTCCCACCCTTAAATTAATACTGTTAGGGTCCGACATAGTATAGAATGTGTTATTATCAAACCGCTCTTTAACTTTTACTTTTGATCGTGGCACCTAAATATTAGGATCCTCCCTATAAGATGGAAGCTTGTCCATCACACCCCTACAAGCTGGGCAAACCCCAGCCACCACAATCAGCACCATAGATCGGCCAAAGCCACGACACCAACGACGTGAAGGAGACTAGGAGCGACACCCCTCACCCTCACCCTCACTTGACTGCTGCCCACTAGGGCAACCAAATTGCGTAATTTCTGAAACTTTTCCAGTCACCCACTGCCGCTCCTAGGCCATTTTCGACCGATTCTGACATCACCAAGCTCCTCCATCACCACCATCAGAACCCCACGCCACAATCACCAAAACCCCTCACAATCCCACCCCGATGCACCCACAAATTGCCACCGACAACCCCTACAATCTCGCACGATTCTCCAAGTTTATAGCCAAATTTCGACTAGTTTTGACACCAAAAATACCCCCTTTCACAACCATTCAAACCACCATCCTCTCCTCAACAAAACCCACACCTCCACTAGCCTCCCCCACTTGTCGTTTGTTGTCCACGAGCTGCCTAGTCACGTTTCTGTTGCAGGGGTGCGATCATCATATTTCAAACTTGAGATGTGGAGGGTTCTTATGAGAGAAATTTGAGATGTGGAGGGTTATCTTGAAATTTTCATTTTTATTTCCAATTTAATGTAGTGTAAATGACCAATTTATCTTTTAACCATTACATTTAACTATTTTCCCTTAATTTAAAGGTGGGAATCTAGAATTTATAAAAACATGGGTGGGAACTTGCAGATTTGTCAAACCTTGGGTGGTAACATGTCGTTTACTCCATGAACATATATATGTGTGTGTGTGTGTGTGTGTGTGTGTCTGATGAGTTGGAATTTTTGCCCATGGATCCTACTCAATAATGCTACGGACACCGGGATTTTTGCATTAAAATATTGTACCGGTCTACGTGTAACACGCCTCTGATTTTTTTAACAATTTTTTTCGAGTGAACGACCGTCCATCAAATTTGGACGGCCGTTCACTCACATGGACGCCCGTCCATATTATATGGACAGGGGTCCATATACCAGGGATGGGCGTCCCCATTTAATGGACGCCCGTCCATAAGTAAAATAAAATAAAAATTTTTTATAAAAATTAGGGACGGCCTTAATTTTGGACGGGCGTCCGCATATAAGGGACGCCCGTCCTTAACCAAAATATTAAAATAAAATAAAAAATTTGGGGACAGCCGTCCCTTACGTTTGGACGGTCATACTTTTAAAAAAAAAAAAACACCTTCTTCGCTCTTCTTCTTCTTCTTCTTCGCTCCACTCCATCCCTGTAACACCTCAAATCCACTAAAGGTTATTTTTGTTTTGTTTATGCTGTAATTCAGTGGGAGGAACCCATAATTAGAATCATAAAAACTTACCCCAATAGAAGAAAAACCCATAAGCGAAGAGCTCCAAATAGATCTGCAAATAAACACTTTTTCTCTGAAATGAAAGCTGAATAAGAATCAAATTCTACGAAATAAAGATCAAAAAGAACAGAATCTCATAAGAATAAATGTCATCAAAGTTCAATACATGTATTATGATGTTAATCATCTTACTTTCAAAAAATTATAAGATGAATTCTAATAATGTGATACTAATTTGATGTTAATATATGAGACAACTGTTTCATAGATAAGATGAATTCTTTCCCAATCCATAAATATCGTCCACTTCTTCACTAAATTGTAAAAAAAAATCTAATGTTTAACTATCCTGTTTCTTTTGAAAAATCTGAGACCTCAACTATTTACATAAAACACCCTTTCATATATAATGAGAAAGCATATTTATATCATTTTATATTGCATTGAACAAGGACCAAAACTGATATTCAATATTAATGTTTTTATACCTGGACAGAGCCTTGACCAGTCAAGGGGTCGGTCCTCGGCTTGGGCAATCCAACTGACCAAGGGGTTGACCCTTGGCTTGGGTAGTCCAATCTAGTCAAGGGGTCGGGCCTAGCTTAGGCAGTCCAACCCAGCGGACCGATGACATAAGCATGAAACCTTAGTATGACACTTAATGACATACCTTTGAGAAATTCCATCCGTACCTATAGTTTAAAAACCAACACACACACCCTTGTGATATGGCCAGAAAAACTAGCCGCTACAACTACAATCCACCCTATATTAACACAACGCCAATAAACCATCACGGCCGCCATGAAAACCCTATCCACCACAAAAACACCACCATCTACCACAACAAAATCCACCACAAACCAGGGGAGCCATCGCGAAGAGGAGTGAGGTTGAACGAGGAGAGTGAAGTGCACCGATGAATGACAGGAGGACATCGGAGTCGAGGAGCAGAGTGGCCGAGTAAGTCAATCAAAGGACGGAAGAAATGAAGAATGAAGATTGAAGAATTAGAATTGAATAGAGATTTAATTTTACGGATTTTAGTAACCCGGTTTGGGACTGTTTCGCCGGTTCAACCCCAAATTAATCCAGGCCAACAGCTAAGAGCAGGTTTAAAATGTCCTCGGCCCGAAGAAGGGGCCGAATTCGATCGTACCAACCATGCCAGCTATGTTATGACAATTATTGGTGGGTGAATGTGGTTATCAATATGTAGCCTTTTAAAATTAAGCTACATGCGTGAACATAATATATAAATGTCTGATGGGTTGGAACTTTTGCCCATGGATCCTGCTATAGCTGTTTTTTTAACGGCAGTTTGAAATTTAGATCTGTGATTGTTAACATCATGACATGTCGTCTATGGTTTCATCATATCATACATCATTATTAAGTTATACAGTATCTTGACTCTTATTCATGTTTTAAACAAGCACTGAACAAAAAACACAAATATACACTGGAGAACATGGGAAATTTTACTGAATTTGTTGTTACATGTAATTGCAGTAGTCTAGAGAAGTTTAAGACTATTAAGATCATAAACAACATCACCACCGTTGGTTCTCCAACTCTTGAAACCTTCCTCAAAATGAAGTTTGTTTCTTTGACATACAATTCTTAGTAAATTCAGTGTTTTTGAGCAGAAAGAAAATGATAAAAATAAAAAAGCCTGCAGTAAAACTAGTTCATTCTTTTGTTTCTACCAATAAAAATATCGGTCTGTAATTTTCAGAATCAGTTAACGTCCAATCAAAGCTAAGCCTGGAATCTCATTCCAGGAGATAAATAGGAAAGAACTGGCACGCACATAAATCAGTAAGCAAATTCCCGAGCCAAATAAATTTGAACCTCATACTCTCCACTAAATGACACAACTGTAAACAACATAATTAAAAACTGATAATATAAGGGGCTTTACACCAAGTTACACATCATGAGGAGAAAAAAAAAAAGAAATATCAAAACATATACAAAAAGGCACCCAAAATAAAGAGACCATATAAACTCGCTCCAAATCTCCATGCATGTTACTTTGACCTTACACCAACTCACATATTCTAATGGCTGTTCATTTATGTTACTTTAGCTTCCATAAAGAAATCAAATTAAAGCTCTTGTTATGAAAAAGTTGAGTCATTTGTGGCGGTGAAGGGCAAGCGGGCCAAATAGATTTTCAAGCAATAACGTGAAGTTTGCTCTCAGAAACAATTGAAATTAACATTGAACAAGAGACACAACAAAATATACACTGGAGAACCTGGGAAATTTTACATGAATAAAGAAAAACAAGAATATAAGTAATGGCACAAGTCTAGACAAGTTAATGATCTATAAATTCGTAATATACATTATAGTCTTCAACAACTTAAACTACAATTTATTCAAAAACTCTTACCGAATCCAATAATCAACCAAATTCCTAAACATATTATTACACTTCAACAAACAACAAATATCTATATCACCAACCAATGATGCAATGATCCATCACATACTTTATCCAATCTTTGGCCACAAAAATCTATACACCAACCAATGATCCTATGGCAATCCTTTATTCAATCCTTTGTTGCAGTGATTCCCATCTTAAAGATTAATAAATCCTTGTTGCAGTGATTCCCATTAAAGATAGGGATTCTCCGGACGCTTATACTCGTTGCCACCTCTCGCCCTTCCTTCTTTGGGCCGTCTTATCTCCTTCCCTGGTGTTGTGACAGTTTATCTCCTTCCTCTTAAGGGTTATGGAGATATTAGTAACTTAACGTCTTTGGAGTTCTGCTTGTCCCATGGTTGGAGCCCTTCCATAAAATTGAAACGCAAGTCCTCCAAGCTGGTGCTTCAAGTGAGCTTCCATGCCCTTTCATAAACTCAGTAGCCTCCACCCATAAACTCAGTGATGAGTTGTGAAGACTACCTTAACTGTAGAATGGTCAAACCAATCTACCTTAAACATTAACTATGGCATATGTAAGACAGGCAGCTCGATTCACCATTATCCAAAATATACTATAAGCATCTATTTCATAACTCAAATCAAGTTCTACCTCAGTTCCTTGCTTTGAATTCTTCGGTTGAAAGTTTTGTCCCAATGAAACGAGTTTAACAATCGAGGTGGATGCCTAGATCGCTTTGTTTCATGACAGGGGTATAACATTTCTTTTGATACATATTCTCAAACGCCTTTTTGTTTTGTGTTTTGAGGAGGCTGATCCATTGCCAGTACAGAGTCGCCTCTGGGAGGTATGGGAAAAAGGCATTTCTGTTTTGTGCTCTTGAAGAGGCCGATCCACTCCATCCGCTGCTAATGCAGAGGAAGGAGAAACCCCTGTGAAGATACCAGGAGAAGGCTAACTCCATTTCACTCTACAATAGGAGGCCGGGAAAGATCGAAACATGTGGAGTGCCTATCATTCCAACATGCTACATATCCTCCATAATACTTTTCCCAATCTCTCTGCTCTCCCTTCCTACACTTTGGTAGCGGTGCCAACATCCATCTTCGGCAAGGGATATCCACAGGAGGAAGACCCAATTGATCAGCACCATCCTCATAGCTATAAACATATTCGATCTAAGCAGATCGAATAGAAAAAGACCGCCGCACAACTTAAATTGATCAAGAACTTAGGATCAGAAATCAAGACTCGGTTGTACGGCGTCAATGAAATCTGCACAATGAAGAGAGAGAGAGTTGATCAGCAAACAAAAGCATTAATAAAAAATACAAAGCATAAACATAACTACTTGAAGCTTGAAAGAATGAATTCAATACAAATACTATAAGCATCTATTCATAAATCAATCAAGTTCACCCCAGTCTCATTGCTTTGAATTCTTCGGTTGAAAGTTCTGTCCCAATGAAACGAGTTTAACAATCGAGGTGGATGCCTAGAGACGTTTTGTTTCATGACAGGGGTATAAAATTTCTTTGATTCCTATTCTCAACCGCCTTTTGTTTTGTGTTTTTGAGGAGGTGATCCAAACTATCCAAACCAGAATTGGAAAATGGAATGGCGATTACTCTTATACGGTGCAATAATCTTCCCAAACTCCACCCATACCTTCTTCAGGCAGATAATACTCTAACTATCAATCTGAAGACCTGCCGTTTGCTCACAGGATGGTGCATCCGCCAAGCTTCCTGGCACTCCCTAAACAGTACCCCCAAAGGCCTCCGACCCTTAAAGCCCCACAATTTTCCGACCTACGGCTACAATTTTCCATACCTTGACGCTTGACCTGCAATTCCTCAAAGAACAGCCTCCAAAACATGTCTCCACTCAGATCTGGAAATTCAGTTTCCGATCTACTTGCTTCGCCTTTTCATTAGCAATTTCACCTTAATCATAACCCAACCTCACATCGTTTCTTGAACTATCTTCAAGCTCGATCTGAAATTGAAGATGGGCGAGAAAGAGTAAGTCAGTGTGGAATGATGAGGGCGAAAGAAGTGCTTCAGAGGTTCACCTAAGAAAACTCTCTAGAAGTTAGATGGAAAGGGCTTATAGTATTATTATTAGGTATAGCAACACGGATCGGGTTCAGCGGGTCTGACCATACCCGGATTGTTTAACTTCAATGGGTTCTGTTGAAAGCAGACAAAAGAGTGTCTGTAATTTCGTATTATTTGAAATTTGAACCCCAACATCATCATTATATATTAAAAAATTTGTAACGTCCAAAATGACGTGGGTGAAAGGAGAAAAGTGCCGCATTTAGTGCTCCACTCATCTTTATACAGAGCCTGTGCTGTCAAGAATCCTTCCTTTAATCATCCCCTTTTCAAATTTCAATAATTAAACACAACTCAATCAATGTAAGATTAGAAAACAGTATGACTAAACCCCAAAATTACCATGTGAAGTTGGCAAAAATACCCCAAAGAAATCCTATAACTTCAAGTTTGTATTAATCAAAGCCCTGCAAAAACTAATTATCAAAAGGTATTCGATGGTAAAAGAATAAATGAAGGTCTAAATTTATATGGTTTTTCAAGTATGAGTTTCAACACACCTCTAATACGGGGGTTATTGGAACCTTACTCGATTATAGTTCTAAAATCTTAGAGAGTTAGTTGAGTGCACATAAACTGATCTAGACACTTTCGATCATAAAAAAAAAAAAAATTGCATACGCAACCACATCAATAAAAAAACACTTTATGTATATCTTATACCCATTTCCTCATGTAGAGCTTAGAACTAGATTTGAATTGATTTCGGTTTAAAAACCCATCAAGAGTATCAATTAAAAGTATTTGAATTTGGTTTCAAAGAAAAAGTCATCGGTTTGAATCAAGAGACACACCTTATAACCCACAATTAAAGTGAGAATAGGCATATTATATTCTCGAAAACCAAAAAGGGGATGTTGATGTTACCATTTGTATTGTTTGGATGAAGGTGTGTTTTGAATTTAAATGGCTATTTAGACAAGCTCTTGCAATGATCACGAATGCGTGGGCCATCGTGTTTTGCTTTGTCAATATGTTATGTACTTGTTCAACAATTTCTTGTCAAATACATTTCAGAATGACCAGTTTGGCAGAAGGTTTGATTTGTTGAATTCTTGTATTCAATCAAATTCAGTCTGACACTAGATTTTCAAGGAAAAGCAATAGCCAAAATGTTACAGAGCCTTGGTTAACTATTTTGACAGTATCATGTTCTACTACCTATTCAATCCCATTGAAATACGTATGTTTCAATATTTAAAATTTCAATAATATTACATTTTATTCAACTCAAAATATTTAGATTATTTAACCCTAAATTTATTAATTTAACTAAAAAACCCCTAATAATAAAATTTATAAATTAACAAAACCATCCCCCATCATATTGCCAAATTTTGGCCACCCACCAGAAGGTGGCCAGAATTTTAGTAATGGACACCTATCGACTGCATATGGCCAATAGTGCATCGAAAAAGGCAAGATCTAGCTAGATCTTTAGGCCATTGACGACGGTCATATCTTGATTGGCCGTTATTGACGTCATGGTCAGATCTAACAGTTGTAGATCTAGCGTTTTTTCGGCCATATCTACTATAGATCTGACCAGAAAAAGCTATATAGGCACACTACCGACAGATCCAACCAGTAGGCACCATTACAGCATATTTTGATCATCTTCTGATAGTGGTAGTTGGAATCTGGCTAATGTAAGTGGATAGGGGTGTTTTTATCAATTTATATTTTTATTATAAGGGTGTTAGTTAATAACAAACTGATACAGTATTTTTTATTATTTTTAAATCATACTCGTTAAAAAAAAACTAACTTTTTTTCAAAAGTACAATTCAAAATAATAAAACAAGCCCAGCTAAAATTGGAAGGCCCATTCTTAATGCATTAGTGGGCGATTGCCTGTTTGTTTGACGTAGCGCTGTCGTCCTTCCACCACTTCAAAGATTGCAGGTTAAAGTTTTTGATAAATTAAGTGAAAGAGATATAATTAAAGAAGAATGAGCAAATTCATAAAACACTCTAGTATTAACTATTTTCAAAAAGGCACAAAAGTATTAACAGCTGATTATTTTAGTAATTAATACAAGTTGCAATTTCATAGAAAGATGGATCTATCCCAAACATCATAAAATATCTGTCCACTTCTTCAATAAAATGTAAAAGAATTCCTTATGTAACTATCCCTTATCTTTTAAAAAATGAGACCTCAACTAATTAGTTAAAAGACCTTCATAGATACTGAGAAGCATATATATATCATTTTAATTGCATGAACAAGGACCAAAAATGATATTCAATATCAATGTTTTATTACCCGGACTGGACCATGACCGATCAAAGGGTCGGTCCTGGCTTGGGCAGTTAGACCGATTACACAACATGAAACCTTAGTATGAAACTTAATAGCTACCTTTGAGAAAGTAGACATCAGTCCTTATAGGTTTAAAATCTAGAAAACACAAACCTAGTGATCTGGGCAGGAAACCCTAGCCGTTGCAATTGTAATCCACCCATATTAGCTAAACGCAGATAAACCCCCAACAGGCACCACGAATACCCTAATCCATCATAAAAAACACCATCACCACAACAAAAGCCACCACAAACTAAGGGAGTCATCGCAAAGAGGACGAAGGTTGAATGGGCAAGTGAAGTGAAGCTGATAGAGGACGGGCGGAGGCTAAGAAAATTGCAGTTGGCGACAAGACGGGCAGATAACAGAGTTGCAGAGTAAGGCAGCCTAAGTAGGTCGATCGAGGATGGAAGAAATGGTGAATGAAGATTGAAGAATTAGAATTGGAATAAGGATTTTAATTGTATGGTTTTTAGTAACCCAATTTAGCCATCGGTTCAACACTAGGTCAATGGCTGAAACCAAGTTTAGAGTGTCCTAGCTCAAAGAAGGGGTCAATTCCCAATTAGGCTGATCAAAGCGGCCGGTCCGATCCGGGTTTTAAAAACCATGTTCAATATGTCACAATTTATTAGTCTAGAGAAGTTTAAGCTATTAAGATAACATAAACAACCATCACACCGTTGGTTCTCCAACTCTTGAAACCTTCCTCAAAATGAAGTTTGTTTTCTTGACATACAATTCTTGGTAAATCAGTGTTTTTAGCAGAAAAAAGAAATAGATAAATAAAAAAAGGCTGCAAGTAAAATAGTTCATCTTGTTTGCCAAAAAAATCGGTCTGTAATTTTAGAATCAGTTAACGTCCAATCAAAGCTAAGCCTGGAATCTCATTTCCAGGGATAAATAGGAAAGAACTGGCAAGCACATATATCAGTAAAAGCAAATTCCAGACCAAAATAAATTTGAACCCTCATACTTCATCAGCTAAAATGACACAACGGTAAACAACATAATTAAAAAGTGATAATACAAAGGGGCCTTTACACCAAGTTACAACTCATAGAGGAGAAAAAAAAGAAATATCAAAACAATACAAAAAGGCACAATATGAAGAGACCATATAAATCTGCTCCAAAATCCATGCATGTATTGAGCTTTACACCAACTCAAAAATTCTAATGGCTGTTTCATTTAGTTACTTTAGCTTTCCTAAAAGAAATCAAATTAAGCTCTAGTTGATAAAAGTTGAGTCATTGTGGTGGTGAAGGCAAGCAGGGCCAATTAGATTTTCAAGCAATAACGTGAAGTTTGCTCTTAGAAATAATTGAAAATTAACATTGAACAAGAGACACAACAATATATAACACTGGAGAACCTGGAAAATTTTACATGAATAAACAAAAGCAAAATATAATGTAATGGACAAGTCTAGACAAGTTTAATGATCTATAAATTCGTAATAACATTATAGTCTTCAACAACTTAAACTACAATTTATTCAAAAATTCAAAAATCCAATAATCTAACTAAATTCTAAACATATTATACACTTCAAAACAATACACAAATATCTATATCACAACCAATGATGCAACGTCCCCATCACTATCCTTTATCCAATCTTTGTCACAATAATCTATACACCAACAATGTCCCATCGCAATCTTTATCAATCCTTGTCGCAGTGATTCCATCTTAAAGATTAAAATCCTTTGTCCAGTGATTCCCATCTTAAAGATAGGGATTCTCCGGACCCTTATAATCCTTGCCACCTCTCCGCCCTTCCTTTTTGGGCCGTCTTATCTCCTTCCTTGGTGTGTGGTTTATCTCCTTTCCCTCTAAGGGTTAGGAGAATTAGTAACTTAACGTCTTTGGAGTTCTCGCTGCCCATGGTTGGAGCCCTTCCATAAATTGAAACCAAGTCCTCCAAGCTCGGGCTTCAAGTGAGCTTCCATGCCTCCCATAAACTCAGTAGCCCCCCATAAAAATCAGTGATCGAGTGTGAAGACTACCTTAACTGTCTAGAATGGTCAAACCAATCTACCCTAAAAATTAATATGGCATATGTAAGACAGGCAGCTCGATTCACCATTATCCAAACCAGAATTGCAGAAAATGGAATGGGAATTACTCTTATACGGTGCATAATCTTCCCAACTCACCCATACCTTCTTCAAGGCAGATAATTACTATTATCACTTATCAATTGAAGCTGCCGTTTGCTCACAGGATGTTGCATCCGCCAAGCTTCTGGCATCCTATTAAACAGTACCCCCAAAGGCCCTCCGACCTTTAAAGCCTCCACAATTTTCCGACCTACGGCACAATCCATAACTTGACCTTGACCTGCAATTCCTCAAAGAACAGCTCCAAAACATGCATTCCACTCAGATCTGGAAATCAGTTTCCAGATCTACTTGCTTCAGCCTTTTCATTAGCAATTTCACTCAATCATAACCCAACCTCACATCGTTTCTTGAACTATCTTCAAGCTCAGATTGAAAATATGAAGATGGGCGAGAAAGTAGTCTCTGATGAGGGCGAAAGAAGTGCTTCAGAGGTTCACTCAGAAAACTCTCTAGAATGTTAGATGGAGGGCTTATTAGTTATATATTAGGTATAGCAGCACGGTCGGGTTAAGACGGGTTGACCATACCCGGATTGTTTAACTTCAATGGGTTCTGTAGAAAGCAGACAAAAGAGTGTCTTGAATTTGGTATTATTTTAAATTTGAACCAGCATACATCAATTATAATAAAAAATTTTGTAACGTCCAAAATGAGTTGTTAGGTGAAAGGAGAAAAGTGCCTCATCTTAGCTGCTCCACTCATCTTTATACAGAGCCTGTGCTGTCAAGAATCCTACCCTTAATCATCCTCTTTTTCAAATTTCAATAATTAAACAACTCGACTCAATGCTAAGATTGAAAACAGTGTGATTAAACCCCAAAATACACATGGAAAGTTGGCAAAAATATCACAAAGAAATCCTATAACTTCAAGTTTTAATTAACAGCCCTACAAAAACTAATTATGGGTCTCTAATGGTAAAAGAATAAATAAGGGTTTAAATTATTGGTCTTCTAAGTATGAGTCTCAATCACCCCTATACGAGTGGTTACTGGAGCTTTTACTCAACCGTAGTTCTAAAATCCTAGTAGATTAGTTGAGATACACGTAAACTGACTCGGACATTTCCGATCACTACAAAAAAAAAAAAAAAAAAAAAACTGCAAAAGCACACATCAATAAGAAAACACTTTGTGATATCTATACCATTTCCTCAAGTAGAGCTCAGAACCTGATTCGAATTTGATTTCGGTTTTAAACACAATCAAGAGTATCAATTAAGAGTAGTTGAATTTGTTTCAAAGAAAAGTCATCGGTTTGAATCATAGAGACACACTTTATAACCCACAATAAAGTGAGTGACAGACAAGTTAATATTCTCGAAACCCCACCGAAACAAGTGGATGTCTGATGTTACAGTATGAAGGTGTGTTTGAATTTAAATGTATTTAGACAAGCTCTTGTAATGATCACGACTGGTGGGCCATGAGGCCATCTGTGTTTTTGCTTTGTCAATATGTTATGTACTGGTTCAACAATTTCTTTGTCAAATTACATTTCAGAAATAGCCAGTTTGGCAGAAGGTTTGATTTGTTGAATTCTTGCATTCAATCAAATTCAGTCTGACGCTAGATTTTAAGATAAAGCAATAGCCAAAATGTTGCAGGGCCTTTGGTGAACTATGTTGACAGTATCTTGTCCCACATTCATATTGTTTTAATATTCAAAATCTCTTTCTAATATAATATTATTCTATTAATTTAAAATATTTAAATCATTTAACCCTTAAATTTATTAATTAACTAAAACACTTTAATAATAAAAGTTTATGAATTAATAAAATCACCTTCCCCACATTTATCAGATTTTGACATCACCACCAAAAGGTGGCCAAAATTTTCTGTAATAATGCAACTATCAACTGGATATGGCTAATAGTACATCGATCTACCAAAAAAGGCAGATCTAAATAGATCCTTAGATCGTTGACGACGGCCATCTCTGAGGCCGTTAATGCCCGATCTGGCGACCTAAATCTAGTCTTTTTCTGATCATATCCAACAATAGTGTGCCATTATAGCATATTTCGTCACTTCCGATGGTGGGGGCCGAAATCTGGCTAATATGGGGGATAGGAGTGTTTTATCAATTTATAAACTTTTTATTATAAGGGATATTTAGTTAAATTAACACTATACGATATTTTTATTCATTTCAAATCATACCTCGTAATAACAACTCAACTAACTTTTTAAAATACTACTTAAAATAATAAAACACAAACAGCCTTAAATAGGTAGGCTTTTATTATTGCAGTAGTGGGCGATTGCCTGTTGTTTTGACGTAGGCCTGTCGTCCCTCCCACCCACTTCAAAGATTGCAGGTTAAAAGTTTTTTGAAATTAAGCTGAAAGAGTATAATTAAAGAAGAATGAGCAAATTCATTAAAACACTCTAGATATTAACTTATTTTCAAAAAGGCACAAAAGTATTAACAGGTGATTATTTTAGTAATTAATACAAGTTGCAATTTCATAGATAAGATGAATTCAACAAATAAAATATCGTCCACTTCTTCATTAAAATGTAAAAAATTCTTATGTTTAAACTATCCCTTTTATCTTTTAAAAATTGAGACCTCAACTATTTAGTTAAAAGACCCCTTTATATACTGAGAAAGCATATTATATATCATTTTATATTGCATTGAACCGGACCAAAACTGATATTCAATATCAAGTTTTTATACCTGGACTGGGCCTTGACTCGATAAGGGGCCGGTCCTCAGCTTGGGCAGTCAAAGCGGTCACATCACTGAAACCTTAGTATGAAACTAATAGACATACCTTGAGAAATTAACATCATCCTCACGGTTTAAAATCTAGCAAAACAAACCCAGTGATCTGGCCAGGAAAACCCTAGCGTTGTAGCTGTAATCCACCCAATTAGCAAACGCCAAGAAAACACCAACAAGCCACCACGACATCCTATCCATCATGCATAGAACCCTGAAAACCTGTTATAGAGTATGTGAATAAAATATGATTTTCCCATTAGTAATACTTTAGATAAAAATCTAAAATCAATGTACTTCTTATTTATACTCAAAAATATAGTTGTTGGCCATTATAGGGTATAATAAAATAAATCATAAAAACCCATATGAAACTCCCTTCGAAATAAATGAAACAAAAACTCCAATTGATAACCTCTTGCACCCTTGTAAATAGAGGTGTTCGGTTTCAGGTACCCTGCATTTTTTGAAAGAACAGGAACCCGAATCGGAACTGACAGTTCCTTGAAATTTGGAACCGAAACTGGAACCGACCAGAACCTATAACTACGATTCTGGCTCCAATTCTGGGTACCCTATAAAATTACATGACCCTCCAAAGGTTTTTAAAATGGCAAAAAAAACCCTCAAAAACTTACAAATACCCACCCCACCCCAACCCCCACCCCGCGGAACTTGTTAACAAAAATAAAATTACAAATTATAAATTATAAATTATAAATTATAAATTATAAATTACAAACTCTATTACTTTGTAAAGATAGATTCTCAAAAGTCAAACCAACTTACTTTAAATGTTATGAAATATAAATATAAATATAAATGTATTCACATTACTTTTTTCTACAAAAGTTTTAATTAACCCCCTACTCTTTAATTTTATTTTATATTAGTCTCAGTTCTCGGTTCTGGTTCTGGTTCCTAACTATAAGAACCGGAACCGGAACCACACAATAACGATTCCAAAAATTTGGAACCGGAACCTACCCGTTGACAGTCGATTCCAAGTAGGAACCAAAACCAAACCCTGGGTACCCGCCGGTTTCGGTTCCAATCGGTTCTTCTGAACACCCCTACTTGTAAGCCAGCTACACTTTGTTCAGCGCTGCTTCCATTGTTGTTCAGCAATGAATATGATAACCTTCATCAGTATATCGTTCTTTGTTTCGATTAAATCTTCCAGTTCAATTCGCAAGGCATGAAGATCATCGTCGAGATTACATTGATATGTTGCTTTTTTAGTAATGCAATTTTGGCAAAAGAGAAAACCGAATCAAATGATATTGAGACTGAGATGAAGTTACCCATTCTTGTCAAAGATTTCAGCAGACAAAATTAAAGAACATCAATTTGTATGATGAAAAAAATATTATGCTTCAAAGTT